>NW_007252180.1:1881-2359 GCF_000164805.1 Carlito syrichta | reverse complement strand
AAATAAAATACATAAATCTATTCTACAGCAAAAAAAAGCAAGAGTAGAATCTAGTAAGTTAAAATCACCTACAAATTTTACAGTCCTATATCATACCAAGCATTACTCTTCTCCATTATCCTATGAAAACTGTAACAAAATCTATATTACTCATTTGCCACACAAGATTAAAATGTCACGAAGTTTGTAATTTCTAAATATTGCACATTCAGATATACACTTTAAAACACAAACAGGAAGACTGTGATTCACATTGTTGATATTTGAAACAAGTTTTAGATAACTCAGAGAGTCTCGTTTTACACATGAAAAAGTGGATGTGAAGACACTGAAATCATTCCAGAATTTTTAAGAGATGCTGATGACATTCAGCTGATGGCTCCATATGAGATCAATCAATTTAGAATCTTTGAAGAGTAAGACCCAGACATCACTGTTTTTGAGACTCCTAAGTTACTTCAATATAATGTCAGGGCTA
>NW_007252180.1:0-548 GCF_000164805.1 Carlito syrichta | reverse complement strand
CCTCTCACCAAAGACTGAGACTATTATGGTTTCTAGATGTTTAAGAAAATCTGTTCTATCATTATTTTGACCATGAAGAAAACTGAGTAGAGACTTAGTGGCCACATATGACAAAGAACACACTTTACAGAATTCGTTCAGAAAAGTCATTAAGCAAGCAAACAGCAACAAAAAGAAAAACCCAAGGAGAAGGAGGAATCTAATTTCCAGAGTTGTCACACTGTGTTATTTTAAATATTCAGTTTTCAACAGACATTTTTGAGATATGCAAAGAGACATGAAGTGCACCTCATATGCAGGAAAACATCAGGAACTGTTCTTGTGGAAGCCAGATATTGAACTTACTAGACAAAGACTTTAAGTGAACTATTTTAAACATATTCCAAAAACTAAAGAAAATGATGTCTAAAGAACTAAAAGAAAGTATGAGAATTATGTTTCATCAAATAGAAAATATTAATAAGACAGAAATTATATTTTAAAAATAACAAATAAAAAATTCACTAGAAGAGCCAACAGCAGATTTTTAGCAGCAGAAGAAAGAATGA
>NW_007252179.1:0-43037 GCF_000164805.1 Carlito syrichta | reverse complement strand
TCTCTACAGTAAATCAAAAAATCAGCCAGGCGTGGTAGCGCATGCCTGTAATTCTGGCTAATTGGAAGGCTGAGGCAGAAGGAACGCGGGAGCCCAACAGGTCAAGGCTGCAGTGGCCGGGACTGGCCACTGCACTCCAGTCTGGGCGACAGAGTGAGACTCCAACTCAAAAAAAAAAAAAAAAAAAAAAAGAAACTGACAGCCTATTTGGCAAGTCACAGGCATAGAGAACCAGAAGGTCAACAACGGCCAGAATAACCCTTTGAGGAAAGCCCCACCATGGCAAATGGGGAGCCAGAGAATCTGAAGCCCTCCAAAAGAGATGAATGGGTTTCCAGCCTCCCCACAAAAGGAGACACATAAAACTCTCAGAGAAAAATTAATGAAAACTCAAGAGTCTCCAAACATGACTGAGAATTTACAAGTTTCAGCTAGCTAGAGTGGAAAACTTGATTAAACATCAGGGATAATCAGTAGAACTGAAAATGCTGTGCCTAGGGCGAGAACTAAACTAGTCCTAGAGTGAAATATATAGCTTATCTGTCTAATCAAAGCTTAAAAACAAGCACTGAAAGGACAGAGATGAAGAATAAGTAAATTAACTGACTTCTAGGACAAAACTCAATGCTCCTTTAAAACAGAAACCAAAATCCAGACACTCAAAAACATCATGTCCACTATCAGAATGTCATTACGCTCATTACCTAATCCAACACTATTAGATACAAAATGTGACTCATAAGAGAGAAAACAATCAATAGGTAGAAATACACTTAGAAATGATACAATTAGCAAATATAGACTTTAAATTAGCTGCTAATATATAAATGAAGGATTTGAAGAAAAATATGAATACCATGAAAGGGGAAATAAAAACTAAAAACACAAATGAACCAATAAAAACTAAAACCAAATGGGACTCCTTGTGTTGAAAAATATAGCACTTAAATTTTTTTAAAAGTCACTGAATGAGTTTAACAGCAGATTAGACATGGCAGAAAAAATGGTTAGTCAATCTGAAGACAGTGATAGAAGAAATACAAAATAAAGCAAAGAGAGAAAAAAAAGTTGAAAAAACACCTCAATGATCAGTAGAATAATATCTAACAGATGAATAGGCATGCAATTGAAATTCCAGGGCTGTTTGCAGCAGTGAAGGGACAGATAAAATATCTGAAAAATAATGACAATCTTAGGTTTGATAAAAATTAAAAACCCACCAATTTAAGAAACTTAATGAATCTCAATAAAAAATAAACAAAAAGAAAACAATACTAAGACACTTCATAATAATATTGCTGAAAACCAATCACAACAACAAAATCTTAAAAGTAGTCAATGAAATAAAAACACATAGGTGGAGTGAATGAAGAATAAGAATTGTCAGTGACTTCTTTTGACAAACAATGAAAGCCAGATAATAGCAGAGCAAGCCATTTGACATATTGTAAGAAAATTTGTAAACTAGAATTCTATACCCAGTGAAAATATCACTCTAAAAGAAGGCAAATAAAAATGTTTTCAGACAAAAAAATTCTGAGCAAACTCACTGCCAACAGAGCTGCACTGTAGAAAAAAATAAAGGAAGTGCTTTAGAGTGAAGAAAAAAATAATCTCAGTTTTAAGACTGAACATATCCAAAAGAATAAATATGTGGGAAAATATAAGATTTTTCCTCATTTTTAAATTAACTGTTTTAAGCCAAATAAAATTAATGTATTGTGGGATTTATAAGATATGTAAAAGTAAAAAGTATAATAATAATAAAAGCACATAGGATGAAAGAGGGCATGACAGATATCTTTTTCTTTCATATATATGTCAAAGTTGTTTATATATGGTCACATATATATACACACATATACATATGTATATATAGAGAGTTATCTATAACAATATGGTAAACTTAAATAAGAACTTAAACAAAATAACAGATTTTATGTATTCATTTCTAATAATATTGTAGACCTCAACCAAACAACATTACATTAAATGTAGAGGGACTAAACACACAATCAAATGGTAGAAATTGTCAGACTGAATAAAATGAAAGATCCCACTATGCTTTGTCCATAAAACTGCATTTTAAATAAGAAGATAGATATGTAGGTTAAAGGTAAAATAATGAAAAGGATGCACAAGAAAACAGCAATCATAAGAAAGTTGGGTGGCTAATATACATTTCAAACAAAATTGATTTCAAAACCAGAAACATTACCAGAGGTGAACAGAAACATTCCATAATGATAAAATAGACAATTCATTAGTGAAAACAATAATCTGTGATCATTATGTTTCTAATAGGGCACAAAAGTACATGATACAGGGGAGGACCAACATGGCTGACTTAAGACATCACACGATTGCTGCTCTAAGCAAAGAACTCTTTATGGAGGAGCAGACCTAGAGCTTTGAGGATCAACCTGAAAATCCAAGTTGAGGTTTATTGGTCAGTCACCTGGGGATGCAGAGGATGGACAATTCCAAGCCCTGAGCAGTTCTAAGCCCTGAACACACCTAGAAGTAGCCTCTCAAGAGACTGGGACAGTACTTTTAAAGAAGGAAGGAGTGAGTGAAAGCAATAACTTTTTCTCACTACACACCTCATACAAGTCTCTACAGCTCTAGCCAAGGGAGAGACAGCCCGGACCCTCCCTGCAGCACCCTTTTGGCACCTCTCAGACAGAGAGAACTGCCCTGAAATGGGACAGAGACACAGGCAGGATCCACATGCAGCCCAAGGAACCCCAGTTCTAGGGTGCTCGACACCCGTAACGCCCACTGGAGAGAAGCTGCAGAAAACCCCTTGTGGGGATCTGTACTGGGTGAGTCCCAGCAAGGGTATGTGCCCACTTGGGAATGTTTCTCCACCACTGGCATCCACTGTGGTCCCAGATCAGGGCTGCAGATAAGGCTTGCCCTCGGGGTCCTGTCATCACTGCACAAGACCCTCCCATGGGGCAGGGCAAGAACAAAAGGTGGGGCACCTCTCTGCAGGAGGTGGCAGTCCTGCCCCCCTGCAGACTAAGGGAGAAATATGTACTAAATCTCCACCAACAAGATAGCAGCTTCCCTATCTCTGGGCAAAAGTGGTGGTCTGCCTAGATTGAAGGAAGGCACTCCATGTCCCCAGTGGCACTTGTGTCAGAGTAGAGCCACGGTGCCCCTCATGCCAATTCTGCTGACAGGGCATGGGGACTAGGGAGGGGGCCGCTGGCGGTCCCAGACAGCCAGGGTTCCTGGCACTTGTGCCAGAGAGAGGGAAAAGTCTCTGAACTGGAGGAAAGGATTTGCCCTGCCCCCACCAGAATGCACAGGTGAAGTAATACCAGATAGTCTCCCCCCGGTTCACCATCCTTCCCTCTACTGCTACCCCTTCCACAGGTAGACTAGAAGAGGGAAGCCAGGTAAACAACAACAACAACAACAGCAAAACACACAAACTACCACTCCAATAGTAGCACCTTTTATTTAAAAAAACAGCAAAACAAAAATAGAGAGTATACCCTCTTCTCTAGGGAAATGAGGAAAATCTAGAATAAAAACACCAGAAATCCCAAAATCTTAATGAATGGATACCCATAAAGGGGCTATCCAGATCCCAAGTGGTGGAGCCTATCCAGAACAACCAAATGACAGACGTAGAATTCATAGTGAATGGCAAAGACACTCAGCAAGATACACAAGAAAGTGGATGGGCAAATTATTCAGGCCAGAAAAATAGTAAAAGAAGTGAAAGCTGAACTGGCCATTCTAAAAAAGAACAAAACTGAACTTCTAAAAATGAAGAATTCTCCCCTGGAATTTCAAAACACAATTGTAGCCTTAGATGACCTAGCCATTCTAAAAAAGAACCAAACTGAACTACTGGAAATGAAGAATTCTCTCCTAGAATTTCAAAACTCAATTACAGCCTTAACAGCAGAATTGATCAGGCAGAAGAAAAAATTTCAGTGCTTCAGAATCAAATTATTGAACTAACCCAGTCTGACAAACACAAGGATAAAAGACTTAGAAGGAATGAGCAAAGACTACAAGAAGTCTTGGATTATGCAAAGGGACCAAATCTATGATTGACTAGTATCACTGAGAGAGAACAGAAAACTGAGAATACCCTTAAACAAGCTTTCAAAGATGTCATCCAAGAAAATGTGTCCTATTTTGATAGAGAGGTGGTCATACAGAGGCAAGAAATTCAGAGAACTCCTGTGAGGTATTAGACCATCCCAAGGAACATAATAATCTGACTCATAAAGGTGAGCATGAAAAAAAAAATCCTAAAGGCAAGTAGAGAAAAAGGATAGATCACCTATCAAAAAAGACCCACTAGAATTACAACAGACCTCTCAGCAGAAACCCTACAAGCCAGAAGGATCTGGAGTCCTATCTCTGACATTCTTAAAGAAAAGTAATTCCATCCAAGAATTTACTACTCCACTAAGCTAAGCTTCATTAATGAAGGAGATTAAAATCCTCCCCAGACATTCAATCTCTAAGAGAATACTCCACCTCCAGACCAGCCCTTCAGAAGATGACTAAGAAAGTCCTAAGCACATAAATGAAATAACGATTGTACCCACCACAAAAACATAGGTAAGTACAGAGGTTACAGACCACAAAAATAAAACACAAAGTCGAAAATACAAAGCCGGCTCTTAATAGCAATATTACAGGAACAAACACATATACATCAATAATTAACTTAAACATGAATGAACTGAACATGACACTCAAAAGGCACAGAGTGGCAAACTGGATAAAGAAGCAAGAGCCATCCTTCTGCTGCCTTCATGAAACCCATGTCACTGCAAATGACACCCACAAGCTCAAGGTAAAGGACTGGAAAAAGATCATCCAGGCAAATAGAAAAAAAAAAAAGCAAGAATAGCTATTCTTATACCACACAAAACAGACTTCAAACTGTTAAAAGTTAAAAAGGGCAGTGAAGGACACATACAATGATAAAAGGCTCAATCCACCAGCAAGAAATATCCATCTTGAATGTACATACACCCAAAATCGGGGCACTCATATTTATAAAACTATTGCTAATTAAACTAAGAGAGGACACAAATAGTAATACAATTAAAGCCAGAGATTGAATACCCTGCTAACAGCCTTAGACAGAGCAGCAAGGCAAAACACTAACAAGGAAATCTAGAACCTTAACTTGACATTCAATCAATTGTATCTAACAGACATCTAAAGGACACTTCACCCAACAACCACAGAATATCCATTCTTCTTATCAGCACATGAAGCATATTCCAAGACTGACCACAAACTCAGACATAAATCAAGCATGAGCACTTTTTAAAAGGTCAAAATCATACCAAGTGGCTTTTCAGACCACAGTGGAATATCATAAAAGCAAATATCATAACCAAAGGAACTCCCTCCAAAACACAAAATACATGGAAATTAAACAACATGCTTCAGAATGAATTTTGGGTAAACACAGAAATCAAGACAGAAATAAAAAGATTCCTAGAAACAAATGAAAACAAAAACATAACATACCAAAACCTTGGGGATACCATGAAAACAGTGCTGAGAGATAATTTCATAGCATTGCATGCACATAGCAAGAAAACTAGAGAGATCTCAAGTAAACGTTGCATCTAAGGGAGCTGGAAAGACAAGAGCAATCCAATTTCAGAACCAGTAAAACAACTGAAATCATTAAAATAAATTTACAACTAAATGAATTAGAAATCAAAAAGTCACACAAAGGAATAATGAGATGAAAAGCTGATTCTTTGAAAGGATAAATAAGATTGACAGAACACTGGCCAGATTAACAAAAAAAGAGAGAGGGAGAAAATTCAAATAAGCACAATTAGAAATAAAAAGGCAATGTTATAACAGACTGTGAAGAAATACAAAAGATTATCAAAGATAACTATGAATACCTGTATGCAAGTAAACTAGAAAATCTAAAGAAAATGGAGAAATTCCTGTCATCACATAACTTCCCAAGATTTAAACAGGAATAAATTGATCAATAACAGACCAAAGGCAATTCAAGAAATCAACTCAGTAATAAGAAACCTCCCTGCCAAAAAAAAGCCCTAGACCAAATGGCTTCTCAGCTGAATTTTGAAAGATATACAAGGAAGAGCTGATTTCTATCCTATCAAAAATATTCCAAGCAACCTGGAAGGAAGGAATTCTCACATAGAATTCTCATATCATTCTATGAAGCCAATATCATCCTGATACCCAATAATGGCAAAGACCCAAAAAGGTAAGAAAACTTCAGGCCAATTTCCCTGATGAACATAGATGCAAAAATTTTCAACAAGATTCTAGCAAATTGCATATAATATCACATTATAAGGATTATCCATCATGACCTGGTGGATGCAAAGTGGTTCAACATATGCAAATCAATGAATGTAATTCTCCACATAAACAGGTGTAAATCCAAGAACCACATGATTATTTCAAAAGATACAGAAAAGGCATTTGATAAAATCCAACATCCCTTCTTTATAAAAATCCTCAAACACTCATCAAAAGAAGAGTCCTCATAATATGAGTCATGTATGACAAACCTGCAGCCAATATGATACTTAGTGGGCAGAAGCTGGAAACATTTCCCCTAAGAACTGGAACAAGAAAAGGAAGCCCACTCTCTCTTATCTTATTTAACATAGTGCTGGAAGTTATAGCCAGAGCAATCAGGCAGGAGAAATAAATTGGGGATATCCAAATAGGAAAAGAGAAAGTTAAATTATCCCTCTTCACAGATGATATGATTCCATACCTAGAAAACTCTAGAGAATCTTTAAAAAAAAACTCCTTGCACTGATAAATGACTTTAGTAAAGTCTCAAGATACAAAATCAATATGTGCAAAAATCAGTTGCATTTTTATACATCAATAACAAGCAGGCTGAGAACCAAATAAAAAACACATACAAAAAAAAGTACCTCAGCATTCATCTAAGGAAAGAGATGAAGATGAAAGTTATCTACAATGAGAACTATAAAACACTGCTCAAAGATATCAAAGATGATATAAACAAATGGTAGAACATCCAATGCTCATGAATTGTCAAGATGTCCATTCTACCCAAGGCAATCTACAGATTCAATGAATTCCTGTCAGACTATCAGCATATTTTTTATAGACCTAGAAAAGAGAATACTGAAATTCATAAGGAAACAAAAAAGATCCTGAATAGCTAAAGCATAAGGAACTCAAATAAATTGACAGGAAACGACAATAACAGATAACCCTGTTAGAAAATGGGCTAAGGGCACAGACATTTCTCAAAGGAAGACATCCAAGCAGTCAACAAACACATGAAAAAATGTTCAGCTTCACTGGTCATCAGAGAAGATGCATATCAAAACCACAATGAGATAACTACCTCACACTGGTCAGGATGGCTACCATTAAAAAGTCAAAAACAACAGGTATTGGTGAGGCTGTGGCGAAAGGGAAGGCTTCTTCCCTGTCATTGGAATGCAAGTTAGTTCAATCTTTGTGGAAAGCAGAGCAGTGATTTCTCAAAGAACTAAAAATTGATATACCATTTCACCCATCAATCCCACTCCTGGGAATATGCCAAGAGGAACATAAATGGCTCTATTAAAAAGACACCTGCATGCATATGTTTATTGTAGCACAATTCACAATAGCAAAAACATAGAATCAACCCAGATGCCACTGAAAGTGGAATGATCTATTTGGAGTTGATTTTTGTGTATAGGGGTCCTGTTTCATTCTTCTGTATGTGGTCAGCCAGTTTTTCCAGCACCATTTACTGAATAGGTTTTCCTTTCCTCAGTGGTTGTTGGTGGAGGCTTTGTCGAAGATGAGTTGGTTGAGAAATTGAGGTTTTGCTTCTGGAACTTCTGTCCTGTTCCGTTGATCTATATCCTGTTCTCGTACCAATAGCAGGCTGTTTTGATTATTGTAGCCTTATAGTAATGTTTAAAGTCTGAAAACGTGATACCTCCTGCTTTATTTCTTTTGCTAAGGATTGTTTTGGCTATTCGTGGTTGTTTATGTTTCCATATGAATTTCTGTATTATTGTTTCCAGGTCTGAGAAGAATGATGTAATTTAATTGGTAATTTAATGGGTATAGGGTTGAATCTGTAGACTGCCTTTGGTGGGGTGGACATCTTAACAGTGTTGATTTTTCCAATCCATGAGCATGGAATATTTTTCCATTTGTTTGTGTCATCTCTGACTTCTTTGAGAAGTTTTGTAGTTTTTGTTGTAAAAAATTTTCACTTCTCTGAATAGGAAGATTCTGAGTTATTTCATTTTTTTGTGTGACTATTGTGAATGGGATTGTGATTTTTATCTGGTTCTCTGCCTGTCTGTTGTTGGTGTATAAGAATGTGACTGTCTTTTGTAAGACATAAATAGACACTTCTCAAAAGAAGACATACAAGCAGCCAACAGACACATGAAAAAATGCTCAGTCTCACTAATCATCAGAGAAATACAAATCAAAACCACATTGAAATGCCACCTAACTCCAGTAAGCATGGCCTTAATTAATAACACAAAAAAACAACAGATGCTGGCAAAGATGTGGATAAAAGGGAACGCTTCTACACTGTTGGTGGGAACGCAAACTAGTTCAACCTCTATAGAAAACAGTGTGGCAATTCTTAAAAGAACTAGAAATTAACCTTCCATATAATCCAGTAATCCCCCTTCTGGGAATATATCTGGAGAAACTTATATCACTGTACAAAAAAGATAGCTGCACACACGTTTATTGTAGCACTATTTACAACAGCAAAAACATGGAACCCACTGTGCTGTCTATTGAAACTGAACTGGATTTTTAAAATGTGGTACATATACACAATGGAATATTACACAGCCATAAAGAAAAATAAAATTATGGACTTTGCAGCAACTTGGATGGAATTAGAGTCTATAATACTCAGTGATTTATCACAGAAACAAAGAACTGAGTACCATATGTTCTCACTCATAAGCAGACCCTGAACATTTACCATAATACTATAAGGAAGAGATTGGCAGTAGCTGGAAACTGCGAGGGGAGGGAGGTAGGGGGCATATAACATTAATAAGGGTAACCTGATCTCAAACCAGGAAAAGTGGGCACTAAAGGGAGGCCCAAACTTTACCTGTACAATGACCATTTATATACCTAATCCTGAATTGTACCCCACATTTTTAAAATAAAATAAATTTTTTAAAAAGAAAGTAGACTGAATAAAGAAAACATGATATATATACATAACAGGATATTATGCAGCCATAAAAAAGAACAAAATCATGTACCTTGTGGAAATATGGATGCAGCTGGAGATCATCATTCTAAGTGAACTAACACAGAAACAAAAAAACTGAATACTGCATGCTGTCACTCATAAGTGTGCATTAAGCACTGGGCACAAGGTGGGAACAACAGATGCTGGGCACAGCTAAAAGAGGAAAGAAGGGAAGGGCAGATAAGGGGCACACAACCACTAGTTGAGTACCATGTCCATTACTAAGGGTGGTGATGTCTCACTAGAAGTCCACACCTCACCTTCACACTACTTATGTAGCAAATTTTTACATGTATCCCATGACTCTAAAATAAAAAAATTAAAAACTAAAAAATTAAAAAATATACATGATACAAAAATTGACAGAATTGAAAAAAATGCAATAGATAAATTTAGAGTTTAGTTGAGGATTTCAACAGTCCCCTCAGACAACTAGTCAGTAAATCAGTGAAGATATATAAGACTTGAGCAACACTATCACCCAGTTTTATATAACCGATATTTACAAAACAACACTCATAATCGCTGCAGAATATACACTTTTCAAGGTACATGTGAGCTATTCACCAAGAAAGTTAAAACAAGTCTCAATAAATTTGAAATGCCTGAAATCATATAGGGTATCTTCTTGAAAACAAAACGATCAAATTAGAAGTCAGCAACAACAATACACATAGTAAAATCTATAATATTGGAAAATAACACACTTTAAAAAACCCATTAGTCAAAAAATTCTCAAGTCACATGAAACAATTAGAAAATATTTTGAGCCGGGCTCGGTGGCTCAGCCTGTAATCCTGTGCCTTTCGGAGGCTGAGGTGAGTGGATTGCCTGAGCCCACGGGTTCGAGACCCGCCTGGGCAACAAGACCTCATCTCTACAATAAATCAAAAAATCAGCCAGGTGTGGTAGCCCATGCCTGTGATTCCGGCTACTTGGAAGGTTGAGGCGGAAGGATCGCCGGAGCCCAGCAGGTCGAGGCTGTGGTGGCCGGGAGTGGCCACTGCACTCCAGTCTGGGCGACAGAGGGAGACTCCAACTCAAAAAAAAAGAAAGAAAATATTTTGAACTGAATAAAAATGAAAATTTAACATATTTCAATTTGTGAGATGTTAAAGTAATGCTTAGAAAACAACATATAGCTTTAAATATTTAAAACAGAAAAGAAGAAATGTTTACTATCAATGGTTAAGGCTTCACCTCAAGAGGCTATAAAAAGGACCAAGCTAAACACAATATAAGCAGATAGAAATAAGAAAATAAAAAATAACAGCAAACATTGCACAACAGAAAATGAACAAGTAATAGAGTAACATCAGTGAAACTCAAATCTGGTTCTTTGAAAATATTAATAAAATTGACTGATCACAAATTCCCAATACAGTAGGAGATTAAAATAACAGTAGGAAATTATTATAAATGCCTTTATGCCAATAAATTCAATGACTAAGATGAAATGAACAAATTCCTTACAACATAAATGAGAAAAATTGATATAAGAACTATCAAATCTAAGTAGTTCTATCTCTATAAAATAAATTTGGATTAAGAAACTTCCTCACAAAGAAAGCTCCAGGCCCAAATGGTTTCATTAGTGAATTCTAACAAATATTCAAGGAGAAATACATCAATCCTAGAAAAACTTTTCTAAAAAATAAAGGAGAAAGAAATACTTCTCAACTCATTTTATTAGACTAGCATTATTAAAATATGACAATTTATAATAAAGAAAGAACAAAACTACTGACTGATATCCCTTATGAACACAGAAGTAAAAATCCTTAATAAAAATGTTGACAAACAGAAATCAGCAATATATAAAATGAAAAATACATCATAGCCAAGAAGTGTTAATTGCAAGAATGTAAGGTTGTTATATTATTGTAATTGACATCAGTTAAATTGTCCATTTATGGCATATTGTATTCTCTAAAGTTGACCATAATATCTCCCATGCTGTTATTTTTATAATGTGATGCTGATATTCTTCCTATCAGTATTAAAGCCTATACATATGTCCCCTGACATTGAAATTGGTAAGATCTTTGTGATTGCCTCAATCTAGAAAATATGGGGAAAAGGGTACTGTGTATCTATCCAGGGGTAGATTATAAAAATGTCATGCACTTCTGCCTTGCTCTTGTTCAAATCAGCCCACGCACAGTGACCACATGGAGAGACATTGTATATGTGACCAGCAGAGTGTTCTGCTGATAGTTTAACTATGTCCTAGTCAGATCAATAAAGATGCTTCCAGATGATACCAGTATCCAACCATCAAGTCACCCGGCCCTTGAGTCTTTGCAACTAGGACCTCAAACATCACAGAGTAGAGGCAAACCATTCTCAATATTCCCCATCCAAATTCTTGCCACAGCATTTGTGAATGTAATAAAATTGTTGTTTCACACCACTGTGTTTTGGGTCATTCATTAAGCAGCAACAGTCATCAAAAGTAGATATCATAACCCATTTCACAGTGGAGGACACTGTATCTAATGAGTGTGGCTCATGCAAGGCAAAGTTGGTGGTAAGTAGCAGAGCTTGGGTACCAACCCAGGTTTCTCTGCAAAGCCACTGCACAACACAGACCTCAACAAAGTATCTTCTGGGTGTGGGATGACCTCATCCACTAGAGTTCTAGCTCAGACCTGGAAAAGACTTGTGTCCCATTATGGCCAAAAGTGGTCATCACCTGACCCCCCTGTTATTCTGTTTCTTTCTGAAAGACACTTGAGATCAAGATTTGGTCAGCATGGGTCACATAGCCCAAACCACCTCATTATTAAACTTTTAGCATGGATATATTCCCAATGTCTACATTTGAAAAGCTCAAGTAGCTCAATCAGCCATGAAATCTGGGCATTTATACAAAAGTTGGTTGAAACATGAACTTAAAGAACTCTCGCCAAACAGTTGCAAGGAGCACAAGAAACAGAGGAATAAAACCTGTTACAGTCTTAGCTCCACTTCACTGCATCACAGGAGCTATCAGATGGTGAACCAACAAGTATTTATGATAACAGGACAAACATAATTTCTTCATTTCCTTCCTGGAAAGATGACAAACTGTGGATGGTTGAGATGAGCTGATATTTTCTATTTTCTGTCATCTTCTCCTCTACTCTCCCTCACTCCTTAATCATATTATCCTTTATACAAACACCAGTTTCTTCTCTATAGAGGTATAAGTCCTCCTTAACTTGCCTTAAACAAAATCTCCACAGATGCAGAAGAAAAGTTTCAGGATTTGCTCAGACTCATAGACTGTTGTTATATCTGAAGGGAAGCTATAGGAAACAGCTGTGGTTTGGTGTTGTTTGTTTTGTTTTTTGCCTGCATAGAACCTGTTCCTTCTCCTTTTAGCAATACTTTGATTTGCCTTTGAGGCAAAACCCAGCCTTTCCTTTCAGATCTTGTGGTTGGAAGAGGCTGTCTCCATCGTCTCTTAAATCTAAGAGTAGACAGTTGACTTCTGCCTGGCTAATCAGAACTCTCATCCTGTTGACCATGTAATTTAGCAGGCTATAGAAACCCTGAATGCCAGCACCAAGGCTTTAGCTAGAAACACAAGGAAAGAGATTTAATTCTTCTGGCGGCAGGAGGCTTCACTAGTAGGATGTAAATCTGGCACTGTTGGTGACAATCTTGGGCACACAGAGAGAAAAGAGCCTCACCTGAGAATAAAGCCACACAGAGGAGAGTAAAGCCAAGAGATGGCAAGAGGCAGATTCCTGGCAGCATTTGGGCACCCAGACGCAGCCACACCCAAAGGTAGACATACGCTTTGACACTTTGGTTTTATGATTCAATAGATTCTCCTTAACCACAACCACACAAGTCTGGCCAGGCTGGATTTCTGTCACAGTCCAAGAGACCCAAATCATTGAGACAACATATTATCAATGATATATACCAGTGATTCATGAACTCTGCTCTGCGGAGTTTCAAAATTCTATGTATTACAAGTGAACAGACTGAATGAGAGGTGCCCTCTGACTCCAATTCATTCAGAGTCACTGGTTATTGTACATTGTGGAAGGGTCCAACATAGACTTTGGGCATCAGTTGCCTGCTGAACTTCAGTATAGAGCCACACACCTGCCATACTCTGGAAAATGCTTGAGTGTCACACTCCACAGAGGGTCTCATGAACCATGAATGTTCAGGGAACTAACCAGTAAGAATAATAACATTCTTAAAAAACAGATGGCGTCCTTGGAAGGACTTCTTGCACATAGAGAACGGTGTTACCTACAGGAACACCAACAAGGGCACTGCTTTTGCATTCTTTATAGGTCATAGTAAGGGAGAGTTTTGCTTAGAACCATCTTCTTTTATTAGTACTGGGCTCATGTGGAAGTCCCATATGCTTGTCAGGGAATAACAGACTTATCTCTATACTGAATGACCATCAGAGTAAAGGGCAAGAACTTTTTTTCAGAGCTCTAAAATAGTGGTTTGGTTTTTGAAAAGTCTTTTGGAATCTATCCTCTTTAATTTTTTTAAAAAGGAAAATCTGGCTACTTTTGAGACAAGCTAATTAAGTCCCATCTGTCTCAATGTGACTGCCCTCTATTTTGAAGTGGAAAAAAGGAGAGTGAATCCAAACTGGCAATAATGTCCTTTTAATTGAATAAACCAACAGTTTTCTCATTCTAATGAGCATAAACTGTTTACAGAAAAGATTTTATTTAAATTACCCAGAGTGATTACTTTAAATGCACAGTTTGGTTAAAAGCTACAGTTGTAAATAATTAATTTTTCTTTTTAAAAGAATTATGCAAATTTAAGCCACAAGGCTAAAAATGGAAAGTGTGTAATCACATATGAACTTAGCTTGCATTTCTCTTCCTTGCTACTTTGCCTCCATATTTCTGTCTTTGCATCTGCTCGGAATACAAACAATGTCTGTTCTTGCCTACCATCATCTAGGGTGGTTCTTATACCTCTGCCAGCCCTTTATACTCCTACTGAACATTGGTAAGAAAAAGAAATGGGTATAAATAGTTTTGTGTCAGTCTCCATCTAATGCTGTGTGCACATGAGCATTAGCAAACCCTTGGTGATGGAGGTTGAACAGAATCAATTGATAAGGACATGTTTCCTAAACATCTATCACGTGTAGGCATTGTGCTAAGTGAGCGAAGCCCAGGGAAACTCCTCTTTGAAGAAATTCCATAGACTACCCATAATAGAAAGTTAAATAAAAATACAAGCAAGGTATTAAAGAATAGACAATATAATCTTTAAGTACACATAGGACAGTGGGCTAGTGAACAATGCCCAGCAGGAGACACAATACAAGCCAGGATTTCTGTTCATGGGGATGGGGGCTTTTTAGATCAGACTCAACCTGAGACTCCACAGTCCCTTTCATCTTGACTGACACTATCTAGCAGTAGTGACATCCCTGAGCACAGCCAAGAAAAAGAAGCCCCTTTTAGATGATAGGCTGCTGCCACAGGGCCATAGGACACACAGAGGCAGTGCTAGCTCAGCAAGGGACAGGCATAATCAGGCTCCAGAGGTGTGAGTAACAATGAACTTGGAGAGTGTGCTCTAAATCTAGGGAGACTGAGATGGGTTCTGCTGTAATTCTAGCTGCTGCTGGCATGCCTGAGTGCAAGTGAAGAAAGAGTTGTCAATGGCATCATCAGGAAAAGGAATTCCCAGTTCCTAGCAGGTTTCACTCAGCTTTCAGTTGTTTTTAAAGTTTGGGAAGCGAATACTTTAGCATGCATGTATATATGGGTCACCAACCCCACCACCTCCCTTGTCATACATCTATTCTTTGTACATTTACTTTACCAGCCTGGCTCCTGTATGAACCTTTTCCTTATGACATGCATGCTAAATAATATATGAATGTTAGACTGTTGCCTTGCAGTAGCAGCAGGAAGCCCTACTTTGGCTGCCACAAAATCAGCAGATGAGAAGGGAAAAGGCAGGTCCCTGGGAGAGGACACACTCAGTTACTCTAACAACAACCCCGCCAGGCAGAGTAGTCTATCGTTATCCCCTTTTTATATGTGATGAAATGGAGGCACAGAAGTGTTAATTAAGCAGCCCCAGATCACAAAGCTGCTAAGTGGCAAAGCAAACATTTGAACCTAGACCCCTCTGGCTCCACGGCCTGTGTTCTTAACTAGCATGGTCTACCCTGACTACCTCCATGAGTGACACAGATACTTCAGTAGGAAGGAAAGTCAATGTACAAGATGTTTATTTGACTCCTTCTCCAAGAACACCATATTGCAATTCTTTGGGAGCACACAGAAAGTGGATCTCAAGACACAGAGGAAAGGGCTGGGCTCTGAAACAGCCTGTGCTGCCTTAACTTTCTGGCCTAACCTGGAAAACCCTCAAGCTGCAGCTCACTTTAAGTTTGGGCTCACTTTTGATGTGAGTCAAACTGGCCCCACTGAATGCTGCCATGATCCATTTTCGGTTTAGAGGAGCTTTAGAGAAAGCTCTGACAACTCATATATCTAGAATTAAACGGTAGTTTAATGAGTAACGAGTCAATGAATCAGAGGCACAGATTAAATTCCCATCCAAATAACCATGGCTTCATGATTAAGGGGGGAGAAAGCAAGCTTGCCAACACAGTCTGATTTTGGTCACAGCCTCATGGATTTTCTTAGCCTATTTACTGAACATAGCAGTGCACACAGATCTGAGAATCTGGGCCTTGGATGTGCTCACCAACTTGATTCAGAACTAAGCATATGGTGATGCCTTTATAGTGTCAGGAATCCCCACTTGGTCATTATAAAAGAATTCCAACATTACACCATTCAAAGTTTAAGCTAAGGGAAAACCAGGAATATACAGGCATAAGCCAAATGTCTTAATGCTCAATAACTCACTGATTTTCTTTTTTATTTTCGAGATAGAGTCTAACTCTGTCATCCAGGCTGAAGTTCAATGGCTCAGTCTTAACTCTCTGCAGCCTCAACCTCCTGTCCTCAGCTTCCCGAGTAGCTGGGACTATGGGCATGCACCATCATGCCCAGCTAATGCTTTTACTTTTAAACATTTACATTCTACTACAGAAAGAACAGTCTGAAAAGAAATATCTTGGAATGGATATTTGAGAAAGTTATTCAACTATTCAATGCCTCAGTTTTATCATCTAAAAATAGGATAGCAATGGTATTTATCTCATAAGATTGTTATATATTTATATTAATTATATATTTACTTTTATATTTAAATATAATATCAATGTTACATTTGGCTAGAAATATACTTGACATATAGTTATGTGTCAAGTTCTTTGAACTTTTCCTGGCCAATAGTGAGTATTCAACAAATGTAGTTGCAGTTATTATCACTATTTTTGGTTGTTCAACCAACAATGCAGGAACTCAGAGAAAGGTACATTTTATTCACTCAACAAAATGTATTAAATGTCTCCTACATACCAGATACTGAGAATTTATGGAGAAATGTTTTAGAACTAAATATCTAGAAATACTCACTGTGGGCAAATTCTGTTAGGGTTAGGGTGAGGGTTCTGTTACAGAGTCATTACTACATTGGTTATTAACATAAATACTTTAAATATTCATAGTATCATTATTTTAAGTTTGTTATATATTATAATTTATATAACCTCTGACCTAATGAGGTAGCAAAACTGAGGCTCAGTAAAGGAAAGTGATTCATATAAAGGCACACGGTCAATGAGGGGCAGAGCAAAGACTTAAACCTTAGTCTTCAGACTTCTTTCCCTGATGTCCAGTCAGCTACCAAGGAGCCTCAGAACTTCTGGGGTGTAGTCAATGATAGCACTGTGTTGAGAGGGACAAAGATTAGTTCCTCAGTATCCCAGAGTTCCTTACCATCTGCAGGCTTCCTTTCTTTCTCATATAAAGAATTTCCAAAGTGATTTTTTTTTTTTGAGATACCTTTGAGTGGTTCCCTGAACGAAGAATACTAAGAGGATGGCAGTTACCAAAAATAATCATCTGAAGACTTGAGAGCACTAAAATGTCTGAGTGCTCTAACAAATCTTTCCCTATACTTAGTACTTAGTCACAGAGTGGTGGTGGGTTATTCTTGAACAATCAGGCAAGGAATATTGGACAAGACCAGTTGGGGGAATCAGTCAAAAATGCTCAGCTCAATAGACTGTGAAGATGTGGTAGACAATGAATTGCTATATTGAAGAGCACTCTTCCTTAAGATCACAAATGTCCAACACTAGTACCAAAAAATAAAAATAAAATTAAAAAAAGGATTCTCAAAACCCTTATGACACAACAACATCATGACAGATAGATGAGATCATATGGTTAAAAGAGAAAAAAAATATGGAGTCACAAATTACAGCAGGATGCCTATTAATGAGGAAGTGTATATAACTGTAGTAGCGGAAGTGGGGACAGAGCAGTATAAGATGGCTATCACCAGAAGTCAAAAGCAAAGAGTGGGAAAGTATAAAAAAGATAGACTGTAAATAGTAAAGGGGACCAGAATATGCCACCCCAAAATATGCCACTTATCCATGAAGATTATTTTGAGTTGAAGGCAATTGAGAAATAGTAGATGTACAAGAAATTGTCTGCCCTCTGCCTTTCTGCCTAAAAGTTCGGCATAATTTTCCCTTTGTGAAGGTGCCCTCCCTCCCCTCTCCTGTACAAGGAAGAGAAAATGACTCATCACTGAAGACAGCACTGACTTGAGTCTGCATAGCAAACCCTATTAAATAAACTTTATCATGCATTTGAAATATGCATATATTTACCTTCCCACAATTTACCACCCCTGGAAGCCTAAATTCCTTTTATTTTCTCTTGTCACTTGCCTATAATTTATTATTCTTTGTTAAGATTGGATATAAGCTCCCAGTCTAATTAACTTTTAGAATTTTCACTTCTTTTCTATAAGGTCCTCTGTGTGCATATGAAATAAACCTTTCTCCTATTAATTGGTTTTTGACAGTTTAATCTACAAGATCCAGTCACTGAACCTAAGATGGTAGATGACAAGTTTTTTCCTTCCCTATAACAGCTACCTTTCAATTTCATGTCTAGGAAACTAGTCCAGATTTTTAAGAAAAAAATGAAAGATTCATGGTGATTTTGATTTTTTTTTTAAAGTCCTAATGTGGCTTAAGTTGGGGACTTGGATGTACAGTGGTTTTGGACTGATAAGGTGGTTTACCCCAACAGAATCAGATCATATAGTTATCTTGGTAGCTTGTTACTCAGAAGTAACTCAAATAAGCTATTGCAGAATTTAATTGCTCTAAAACTCAAGGTAATTGTCATTAAATGTGTTGTGAGTAGTGCATACTCACTCAATTATGTGTGTTCAAAAAATACCCACAAAAAGAGAAAAGCTCTGAAACATATGGGAATGGTAAAATTTGGTTGTTTCCATATTTCTTTTTGTTGTTAACTAAAATTAATGAATAGCAACCACAGAGTTCTTTCCAGTTACAATGGCTTTCATATCTCCACATTGGGACATTTGAACATCTAACATAATAAGAGGTAGCCAGTCTAAGTCAGACATTCATGCACTCATTCACTCAATCACACAACGAACAATCACATGAGTATTGGGATGTGGGCCACATGCAAATACAAATAAGATGCAGGCTTTTCAAGGTGTCACTGTATGTGTTCCTAGATTCAATATTCCATATGTAAAATCAGTTGTGTGTTTTTTATTAACCAGGGATGGATCAGATGGGTGTGAAATTACATACTGTTTATCAACTGGGTTATAACTCAGTGATAAAATCATGACATTCACTTTGCTTTTTGTTTTGCTTTGTTTTTTAGTTTTAAATCAACCAGAACTAATAATATAATCCTTTGCTATTTATTTACCACTAAATATCTACAAAGCATTAGCCCCTAGGCCAGGAAAGTGTGGTGGACATGAACGATTTGGGCATGACTCTGTCCTGGGATGCTTACAAAGTGGAGAGACACAGAAGTAAAAAAAGACAAACAATTTGTCCACAGAGTCAGAGCAGGGAGGTATCCCCAGAGGAGGCAGTACTTAAGGAGAGACTTAAAGGATTACATAAACATTCGTAAGCAGATTTAAACTATAAGAATAAAATCACCTTCACCCAAGTGGAGACTATTTTACCATTCATTTCTCCATTTTACCATTCATGTGATACTGTGTTAGGCTACTGAGAATACAGTAGGTAAAAAAAAAAAAGTCAGTAAGTGACCCTCACCTTTTTTAGTCACTCTTACTCTGTTACCATGTATAACTTTAAAAATAGTCCAAGATATATGTAATAATAAGCTCTACTGAGTGTTAATAAGACCAAGAAGTGGTTCTATGAGAGAATAATAAGTGGTCCCTTTCTACCTGGGGAGTTAGGGAAGAAATTTGTCATTTGAGACACAAAGATTAAGTGGGGGTTAGCCAGGAAACAAGTGAGGGACATGATGGTAGAGGGTGGCTTGGTGCTCACCTCTCAAGAACTAAAAGAAAGGCAGGGAGAGAATCTGGAAGGGCAAGAGTGGACACAGAAGACCAATTAGGAGTCTACAGGAATGATTATAGGATGTGATTCCAGGTGGGAGTGAAGGTGGATGGCACACTGCAAATGGTGAGAAGGGAAAAGACTAGGGATATATTTTGAGACTGGAATCAACAAGACTTGTGTCTCAAACCCAGTGATGTAGACATTTGCCTCATTTACCCATACAAGACACAGCAAGGTTCTGGGCCACTATTCTTTGGTATCAACCAGCACTATCTTCAGTGGGCCTGTCTCTGTCCTCTATGACATCTTTGTATAATAAGACAAGCCATGCAGTATCTGCCTTCAGGCTTATTGGCTTCTACATGTCCCTAGAGCCAATAACTCATGTATTTTGCTTGCCATTTAGGTAGATGAAGAGAAGCAATTTCCAACAAAACAAAACAAAGACAGGCCCACTTAGCTAGACTAAACATAAGAGATCTATTCCAGTAGTTCTAAACATTTTAGAGAATCATGACCTCCTCTACACAAGAAAATCATATATACAAGTTTTGATAGGAGGGATCAGACAGCCTGAAATTTACACATGGCAGGATGTCAGATTTTAAGATCTCCTAATATAGACTAGTCTTCCCGTTCTTCATTTGGAGAAGCTGAGGAGCAGATGTTAAGTAACATAGCAAGAGAGAAAAACCCTAAGTGATGTCTCCTGACCCTTTTCCTGCATTTTGTAACCTACTGAATTTCTGGCAGAAACATATCTTTCAGCTAAGAAGTCCTAACAAAGGGAGTTAGCTGTAGCTAATCCCAACCAGTTGCATGTAAGAGGAAGCTGCATGGCCCTGCTGGTGGCTGCTGGGATCCTGGGGAAGGATGAGGTTACAGGTCTCCAATCACACTAGTTCAGAGCTCCTGCTACTGTTGGATTCATTCTGTTTGTGGACAGCCTCCCCATTATAAATACACATTTCCTGGCCCCTTTCCCAAGAGTGTATAGATATAGAAAACTAGAACTTTCCCATGATTTCCTCCAAAAACCATTCTTTGGAGGCCTTTGTGAAAATGTAGTGGACCTTTGATAAGATGCAGGGGTTCACACTGTAGTGAAGCCAATAAAATTAAATAGGCTATCTTTGCTCTTTAAAAGATCCTAAATCACTTTACGCATCTGGAGTCAGACTCCTTGCCCGCTGGCAAAGTCTGCTGCTTCCTCTTATCTCAGGAGGCAAACTTACCTTTTTCTTTTGTACCATTGTTTTCTACAGAGTAGTTCTGTTCTGTCCCCTTTCATTTTTAATTCTGTACTGTCTCCTTTCTGTCCACCAACCCTATTCACATCCTGATGGCCCCTCTTTTCCTGAGAAATTCTGGTGCTAGGTTTGAATCCAGGACTGATTTGAAGGTGAACGTTCGGAAGTGATCAGTCATGGAGGGAAGAAATTATATTTGATCATCTCTTCTTAAAAAAAGACAAACAACTTAAAGTGATTATTTGGGGACAGAAAAAAGTAGAATTCAGTAAAAAAAAAAAGTCTGACAATGTCACTGCTTCTCCTCCCATCCCTACCTAAAGCAATCTGTGTACAGAGGTTCAGACCAAAGGCAAGGTGTCCAAGAGATACAAACTCTCAGGCTCGAGGTTAATTAGACAGTCTCCCAGATGGCCTCCAGTCTGAGTCACAGTTTGCTGCTGCCCTGTGCAATGCAAGGGTTCCCAGACTGCCAAACTTGCCTCCATTCCGAGGTTCTATCACCCTGTCCTGGCCTGCCTTCAGGACACCTTGGCTTGTTCAACTGAGTATTTGAAGCTTTGATCTACTTATTAACCCACTGCTTGACTCACCTGACACCCCATCAGAGTGAACAGACTTACCATACAGAGTTATTAAAAATGCCCCCAAGGAATTTGATTCAGGACCCTCAATTTCCTTCAGGAGAGAAGCTGTATATATCAGGAATAACATATGAGTTTTGACATAGTGACAGCAGTTGGAGTTATATAAATTATAGGATGTGATTACAGTGTTTGCTGTGATAACACCATCAAGATCCTTTTGTGATATATAACACATTCAAAATGCAAATTCCAGGATATTTAAAAGCCCATCAAATAGAATTGCTATGACTCAAGATTTAAACCCAGGAATGCTGTGGTTTCTTTACAAGTGTGATGAGCTGAGTTTTCCTTCTGTCATTTAATATAGCACAGAGAACTCTCCATGTCAGAGATACATGTTGCAAAACTTAAAGTTTCCTATCTTGGATACCAAGGCTGTGGGAAACATAATTCAGGACAAGTCAGGTTCCAGAGTCTTCATATCTCAAAGTGGGCACCATGGGATTTTTCAGCATTATATAGCAGTGGCAAAACTTAGGTGTATGGGAACAGAAACAATAGTTTAAATCTCCCATCAGGCATTCTAAAGACTTTGGCACCTCATTAAAGTAGCCTATTGTCCTTGCTGAGGAGCACATACATCCATGTGGGACACCTTCCTGCATGTAACATAGATGCTCAGAGCACATCTCACACCTAGGCAGCCGACCCAGGTTGCATTCCATTTGTTCCACTAATTATCCCATCTCTTCAGGCAAATGCCTCAATCTCTCTGTTTCAGATTCCTCATCTGGAAAATGGAGATAATAGGACCCACCTGAAAGAGATGCAGAAGCACTTAGCACAGGGTCTGGTGTGCATTTTAACTGCCCATAATGGCAGCACTTAGTATCCCAGTAATCCTTGCTGTGCTGCTCAAATGAGGCCTGCCCTACTGCACTGTTGGGAAGGATGCTTCTGAAGAGCATCATCAATTTTTACAGTGCAGCCTTTCCTCCCAAGCTTCTCAGTTCACACCTGCTGGCCACGGCACAAGATTAGAAGCACAGCGGATTCCAGCTTTGTAATTATTTCTGATTCTAATCATTTCTAAATGATACAGCCATAAAGTCTTCTGGCCGAGACAACAAGAGGCAACGGCATCAGTAGACTTTGTTTTTTATTTTCTTTTTCCATTTCAAACATGGCATACAACTTCTAGGCTGGACAAGTTGCACACACCCTCCAGAACAGGGGCCCTGACTATGAAGTGTGAAGGTGACTCTGGATGCCCTTCTGCTGGGAAGAAAAATACATGCATGGCCCAGCCTTCCCCCTTTTCTTTCAGAGTGTCAGAATTTGGCAAGTCCATAATAAAAGGAAGGCAGAAGTCATTCCACAAGACTCTTTGTGTGGAACAAAAAGTAATAATGCTATTCTGAATTTCTAGATAATAATAACAACGATTAACATTTATTGAGCATTTGCTATGGGCTTGGCACGGTGCTGGACAATATTATCTTTTAAAATCTTCACAACTCTATTAGATCAGCACCATTATTATTTTCATTTCACAAAAAAGAAACCCTAAGAGTTATCTAATACAGCACTGTTATATGGTACGTAATTTTCTGTAGACTACTTCAGCATAGATGCGATATAAATGTGAATGCTAATTTTAATCTCTATCTCAGAGATGGTCAATTACAGTAATCAGGACTGCCCCTTCCAACTAGTGTTTAAGCAAAAGGCTACATGTGTTGCAGCTACTTATCTCTGACCAACACCAGAAGTTTTGTCAACTATCATAATGAATATTAGAAATGAGCCCTTACTGGTAAAACTGGAGATGTTGACTCTGTGGTTTGGTTCAATATATTGCAGAGGCCTTGCCTTTCTCTGGAAGAACACACGTAAGGACCATGGAAACTCTGTCTTTAGGAATAGTGCCCAAGGCTGACTTTTTAAATTGTCTTGCCTTCAGCTGCTGACTCGGGCCTCTCAGTCATCTCACTCCAAATAAAAGGTTTGCTGACTTTTACAAATGATGTATTTGCTCTGATGCAAGATGTCATCAGAACACCTAAAAGGTTGGAGAGCTGGGACCTCCTTGAGCTTTAAAATAGTTGGCTTTTGTACGTACTTGCTAATAAATATTTGCATAGATGACAGAATTGGCTTGAGACTTGTGTTCTCCACAGCTTGGTAAAAAGATTGTGAGGGGAAGACTTACAGTCTCACTGCTACATGTTAGAGGATACCAATAAATACCAAAAATAAATTAACAACTATAAATTACCTAATTGGTTTGGATTATTCACTGCAGGGACTTAAGCTGTTTTTCCTAAAAATGAAAACTGTGACATTCTATTATCCAGTATAGGAAGTGACCCTTAGCTTAGTAGATGCCTGGTCAATGAACTAGAACACTACATCTGGTTCTACAGTGTCCCTATAACATCAGTGGCCAAAGAGTAGATCCTCCTGTTTGCTGACCAGCTACACAGAGAAGAGGAGGTCTAGTTCAATAAGAGAACCAGAAAGTACATTCTGAGTGCTCCTAATTCCGCCCTGTTTTGGATTATCATCCCAAGAGAAATGGGAAATTGACAAATCTGATCTAGATTCCATGAAGTCTGGGGAAATCACTAGACCTTACAAAAATGTCTGGCTCTGCCAATATAGCAAAGGGCCGCTGTGAATGTGCGTTCTGTGGCCAAGGCACAGCCCTCGATGTGTTTCTCTGCATTCCCAGCCACTAATTTTCTTTTCCAAGTTTGTTCTCATTTGCATTCAGTTGTACTAGTTGAAAATCTGTTCTTAATAATATTAATAGCTAAAATTAAGATTATTTTAACTTTTAAATAACTAACGTGTAACAAAACCACAGTACTTTCTAAGTAAAAAGACCCACACATTTTAATAACAAAATTTTAAAAGGAGAGTTTTTTTCAACAAAATACAGTTTTGTTACATATGTATTGTCATGCAGTGATCAATATTTCTTAACTTGAGAATTCCATGCTTTTACATACCAGAAAACTAAATAGGAAGCAGATTGTCAAGTGCTATGATGGAGAACAGCTGCCAAAAATCTCTGATTCTCCCCCAATTCCCTTAGTATTCTGTTGCAAAAGTCAAAAAGCTAATTCATTAAGGATTTCTCAGCATCTTCTTTAGGAAACACACTACCATTCTATCATGATATCAGACTTTCTGGGAATTTTCCTTTCCAGTTTGGCCCAGAGTAATTAGCTTGGCCAAAATAAGAACAGTAATTAAAAGCAGAGAGTATTTATAATTTGATGGAGAACTGGGGGCTAATGCTAAAGAATCTTCATGGACCTGAATATTTTTCCCAGCCTCTCCCAATATCAAATTTCTTTGGAGTCTACCTAAATTACGATGATGTCCCACCAAAAAAAAAAAAAATCACATTCCACACTTGTCCATAAACCATATCTTTAGCACGAAAACCACTGTTAGGAACTTTTCCATCAGACCCAAGTAAAACCGTGTAAACAATGTGCTTTAAGCAATCAACCCCTGTCCCAACACATTGCACTTAACAATATGCATCAAAAGGAGCATTGCAGAAATCTAGTTCCCCCTAAAATTTTCCTGTTCTTCCAGCTACCAAGTCATCTAAACTTAGATGAAGACGGCATTCATAAAAACCAGTTGTTTCAGACCTAAACTTGACCATTTCTCTAGGTTTTCAAACGGAAAAATAAATGTGATAAATACATCTCAGAGACAATATTTTAAACTCTATCTTGGTAACATCATCCATGTTGTTGTCGATATTCTTTACTATTTTTTCTCTAATTCTTGATTCTTAAAGTCTTAGGAAAAATGTAGTATAGACTGGAAGAAAGAAACAAACTGTAGTGAGTATTAAAAAAGGACTGGTTGTTGACTAAGAATAAGCTACTTATCCTCTCTAAGTTAATCCTGAGTGCCTATTCTGTGTCAGACACAGTTCTAGTTTATAGAGATACATCATAGACTCTGCCCCACTCCTTATGTTATTGTTGGTGGCACAGAAAAAAATAATTTTTAAAGTGGGAAAAACTCAAAGCGCTTCATTAAAATAATCGTAAATGATCATAATTTCTGTGAAGAAAATCTATAGGGACATGAAATGGAAAGTCAATGGGCACTTGAGGGGTGACATTTTAGTTGAGACATTGATCATGGGAAAGAGCCTCCTCCCCAGTAGAAGAACAGAACAGGAGGGCAGTCTTTCCAGCTCAGAAGGAGAAGCATGTTCCAAAGTCCATGGAAGGAAGAAAGCTGGGGTGTTCAAAAAACTAAAAGGTGACCAGCATGTCTGATGTTCTAAGAGTGAGGAAGTATAGTCAGTGATGGTGAGACACTGTTGGTCATTGTAAGACATTGGGGGCAATGTACAGAAAAGCACTTCAAAAGTCAGGATATGCAGAACAAATGTAAGGGATTATTTGCAAGGAGTCCCTGAATGCCCATTTTATGTGTACGCAAATCAGATACGATTCTAACAGTGCCACGCAAGTTTTTATTTATTTTTATTTTTTTTATTTTTTTTTTTAGTTGGAGTCTCACTCTGTCGCCCATACTGGAGTTCTGTGGCCACTCCCGGCCACCGCAGCCTCGACCTGCTGGGCTTCGGCGATCCTTCCGCCTCAGCCTTCCAAGTAGCTGGAATTACAGGCATGAGCTACCACGACCAGCTGATTTTTTGATTTATTGTAGAGATGCGGTCTCGCTGCCCAGGTGGGTCTCAAACTCGCAGGCTCAAGCAATCCACTCACCTCAGCCTCCCAAAGGCGCGGGATTACAGGCTGAACCACCGAGCCCGGCTGCCACGCAAGTTTTTAAAATGCCCTTGTATTTTAACCGTGGGCAAAAGTATCATCAATTTTATCTTAAGAATGACATAGCTGATATTAAACCACCTTTGCCATTTAGAACACCATTATCCTAGCTCTTCACATGAATTCAAGCCTTTTTGATGGATGTGGCAAATGCTTCATTGGGCTGGTGGTACTGGACACCTGAGAGAGAAGCCCAGTCACACACTGAAGACAAATCCACTGATTGTGTGTATAACAAAGATGGCCTTGAGCAAGTAGGCAGCATGCTCAACAAAATCCTGGAGATGATGTCGTTCTTACCTAACAGTTAGAAAATGTAGGTATTTTCAGAAGCTCTCCAACCTTAAGATCTCTGATTTTGTAAGATTCATGCACCTGAGTGTATATATACACCCACTATGTGTCTGATCCTGTACTGAGGATACCACAGCAAACCAGACACCATCCCTTTCCTCAAGGAATTTGCAGTTCAGTACTTCTTGATTTAGTACAAGAAGTTCTAGGATGGTGCTAAATGCTTTGCAAGCACATCATGAATGCTCCACTCTAGACTGGGGGTCCATTCAAGGGGATTCAAGGAGATGATGAAACTAGAGCAAAGGATAAGCTCAAAGGCTTCCAGATGGGGTGGGGAGAAGGTATAGCTTTGTGCAGACAGAACAGCATGTGCAGTGGCCCAGGTATGAGAGAATGTCAGGGTTGGATCTTGAGACTATGAATGAGTGAGAAAGGGAAGACTGCATGGTACATTGGATGCAGAAAGGCCAAGTTGAGAGAAGACTGAGAGGTACACTGAAGTCAGGTTATTAAGGGGTTCAAATTCTTTGCATTTAGGCTCCCCGGCCAGTGGTAATCGTACTGACACTTTACATTCTCTAATTCAAAATATCTGTCTATTTCATAACTATTTATGAAACCCTTTCAAAGTAGGTCTTCAAATATTTTTCTGAAGCAGATAGAAAAAGTAATCTAATTTGGTCCCACAATGACCCTAAACCTGTAAGATGTGAGGACAGTGCTTCCCACTGGTTCTCTACCACAGGAGATCCATTGAATCCTGTCTTTTTCAAAGGAAGGATCCTTCACACAGAAACAAGTGTTCCTTTAACAGTAGGCTAAGAGAGAGAGAGAGAGAAACAGACTGCGGGATGAGTACTCTGCCTTGCTTCATCTTGTGCCACCTTTAATTTGATGGCTTCAGAAGAGAAATCAATAACAAGAGTGTTTAATAGCTGTTTCTATCAACCAGAAAAGATGTTGATGCTCCAGATTTTTTGATTAAACATAATGGAAATTGATTTGAAAGTATGTTTCTTCTGCCTGAATAAGCTATTTTGCTTTTCCCTTCTTTGTTCAGAACAAGAGAGAACTTTCCCTAAGGGCCTGGCATTAAGCATCATGTTTGGCCTAAACATCTAATGGAAGCAGGTATGACCAGTAGAATAAAGTTGAGAGGAGCTCGCAATTGCCCTCTCACTTACACGTGGTTTGAAAGATCATGAAAGCAAGAGAGAACCAGAGTGATCTTCTGCCATTTTAAAATGGAAGCAGGTTAGGAGCCAAAGTCAGATGAAATATTCTTATCTATGGTGTCTTTGAACCACTACCTTATAAGCAATACATTTATATTTGGCACATCAATTCTTATGGAATAAAGGTAAAAGAATTCAGTCTTTCACATGGAGAAAATTCTGTGTACAGCAAAAGAAAAGAAACTGGCAGCTGATATCAAACCACAGCCTAACTCTCTGGGATTATTTTAATTGCTCTTCATGCTGGTAATAAGAGGAATGTGTTCATTTTAGTTTAAACCATGTCAAAGCATGAGAATCCACTCTGAAAAATCTAAGTTGCCCAAATATCTGGGCCGTGAAGGGGGAAAAGCAGTACGTATTTGGTTGTGGTGGCCCGAATACCTTCCTCAGCTCTCAGAAGGCACAAAGAAGATGGGTTTCTACCACCCATACAGTAGGGATAATGTATGGAGAAAGGGCAGCATTGAGGATATGGGGGACAGGGAGAGGACTGAGGGACACTTATTGGGTTGACTGAGGGACACTTATTGGGTCAACTGAGGTTAAAAGGGGGTTAGAGCTCAGAGAATTGGAAGAAGGCTTGCCCCTGAGAGTTAATATTAGAGACTAGCTGGGGTACAACTTGCAGAAGCCGTAAATAGACAGAGTTCTAGAAATGCCAACTTCTCCAGACTCCAGACATTTCTTTCTACCCAGGCTTCTTTCTTACAGAATCTGTTATCCACATCCCCTGCTGATCTGTTTCTATAGTATGGCCCTTCCTGGACCATAGTTGACTAGACAAGAGGTGGACATCTGAACTCATTGAAGCCATGGTCTAGAGTTAGTTATGTAACTTGCTCAGAAATGTGAACTGAGATACAGAAACACTGAGTTTATCTCTGTTGGGTTTGAACTGCCTGGGATATCAAGTAAAGCCAGAACTTGGAGGAGACAACATTTCAGCCAAGACTAGGGATAGGCAAGAGAAGCAATAGAACTGGTCTGTAGAGAATATATAAAAGACAGTAGATGTTAGAGGAAAAAAAGTACAGGAGTCAGTATGTGGTTCCAGGAAGAAAGAACAAAGAGAGTGGTTATTTGCTCTTGATGGTCTCTTGCTCCTTGACGGTCCTTGTCCCTGCTGAGGCTACCCCTGTGCCCATCCAGTAAATTTCCCCAGCTTGAGTAGGTTCTCTTGCCTAGAGCCAATGCTTTCTAAAAGGTGATATAAGTACAGTGAGCCAGCTTGTGATTATCTGAAATAATGAAGAAAAATAAGGTGGAAATACTCTAAAATATTATCATTTTAATAACCTCTTCGGTTTGGTTTTCTAAGACAGACACAGACACAACCTTCCAATTCCCATAACCATCTTTCCTAGCTGAACCCAACCCAGCACCTCATTGTAAACTTAAGGATATAGGAGATAATACACAACAGAGAATCCTAAATTGCAATTCTCAGAGGCTGACACATGATTACTTGGAATACCACCTAGGCAGTGCCAGAGAAGAAGAAAAACTGCTTCTGAGCCTCCCTAGGATGAGGCCAAGCAACTTGTACCCACTCCTCAATATCTACCAGAGGAATTTTGCTTCTACATGTTTTATGTATTAAGAGTCCATGGAAACATTAAATAAAGGGCTCCATTGCTAACAATACGGTACCATAATGAATACCATACTGATATGACACATGAAATTGGACATGGATTGGTTTTGGCTTCTACAAGTTCTGTGCAGGACTCTGGTACTTAGTCCTTCCAGTGTCAATTTCCTTCAGAACTGAATTCTTACTTTGTGAGACGTAGGCCATTAAATAGTAGGTTCATCTCACCTCTCACTGTGGGACTGAGACCCAAACAGGCTTATCTACTATAGGCTTGGCATAGATGCTGAAAGACAAAGATAGAAAATAAGGGTCATAAACATAATAATAGCTAGTGGATAGTAGAGGCAATCTTTGCCACCACTTAGAGAGAACCTGCCTGGGAATTAAGCTAGTAAGAGTCAAGGAACAAGGCAAAATAATGTGGGATTGATCTTGAATGTAGTCATGCCTCTAGACAGAACTGCATAGACATCCTGGTTCCAAGAATCAACAAATTCTCTTTTTATCTTTTCCACTTGGAGTTAGAAACTATGATTTGTAAACTAAGAGTGCTTAATAATCCATCATACTATATGATTTTCAGGTTTAATGCTCTTATCCATTTCTATATGGCAGAAGATAGAGACTGTTCTTTCATTATAGACAGTTGCAAATCATGAAACCATAAAAGCAGAAATAGCAATAAATAACTGAAACCTAAAATCTTTTTTATTTTCAGTCTTAAGCTTTTCTATTAGTTGACAGTCATCCATATATGAGGGGGGAAACCCCCAAAAAGGAATTATCTTTTAGAGGATGAGCCCCTTGCAGTACAGGCTTCCACTGCTAGCTAAGTGTTCAAGGAACCCACAGGCATCAGTGTATCAGCAAGTGTTGTTGTGAGAGATTGCATTTGACGTCAATGAATTTTAGGGGGAATTCTTTCAATGTATTTGCCCATTTCATAATGGGTGATTAACAAGCAACCTGCCCACACAGCACTGAGTGTTCAGCAGGTTTTGACCCAAAACCATATGATCCCTGTGCCCCATTCTCCCTATTCACCTGATCTTGCTCCAGGCAACTTTTTTTTTGGTTTCCCTGGATAAAAAAGCCCTCAGAAGGAAACGTTTTGTCAATGTGGAAGAGGTGAAACAAAAAAAGGTAGAAGTACTAAAAGGCATCAAAGTTGACAAGTTCAAAAACCGTTTTGAGCAGTGGAAAAACATCTCAGTAGGTATATTGCTTCAAACGGAGAGTATATTGAAAGTGACTGAAGTTTAAACATGTGAGATTAAATACACAATTTTAATAAATAAATTCTGGGATTTTTTTGGGTTCCCCCTCATGGAGTGTTAGGGCATCTTTTCTGAAGATAATTTTATACCATTGATTCATAGCTTTATAATGTCAACTCAAAAAAAAAAAAAAACGGTTGGGCTCAGAAAAAACTAATAGAAAACCATAGAATTATTCTAAATGGAAGTGGAAAATATTTGGATGGATATAAGTGGTACCAAAAATCAGGAATGCACTCGTATTTTTAATGTCAGCAAATAATAATAATAATAGTAATCTGTTTCAATGGAAATAAAGTACTGTAATATTTATAGTCTGTGCCAGAGTTATAATGACTGCAGGGCCAGAAGTGAAGTGTCACAGCATGCTCCACATGTTTTTAACACGGTTTCTAAAGGCTCTGGAGGCTATTAAATTTAATGAACCCATCTGCTATGAAATAGAGGTCCCAATGTAATCAGCTTCCTCCATGCCACATAATGCAGATGGCATTCTCTGTTCCACAACCCAGCAGGATGGTTTATGTTTCTCTTTACGTGTCTCTTTGTTTTGATATTTGAACTTCTCTGATATGCAGCGGTATCTTGGAAAAATACTGTAAATTCCTTTTCCAAGCCCCAACAACTTCCTTAGGATGGCTCTGACCCCCTGAGTAATTGCTTCTAGCAATAAGAGGTTGTAGCTTACAGCAATCACCCAAATGACTCCTCAATGGCCTAGGTGCCATTCCTAGATGGGAAACTGAGACAAATGTGCAATTTATCAAATGCAAAGTGTTTTCTCCACTAAGTGAACTTAGTGGGGGGTGAGGAGGAGGGATACACGTCCAATTTGCAAATGCAACTAAATTGGTTTGAAAGTTTCTACAAATTGCCTACTGAATTGCATTGCCAGCAAATGGGAGGGGCAGGAAGGCTTGGTAATGAATTCTCATTATTTTAAATGGTCACATTCCTACTGTTTCTAAAAGATTTCTTTGCTTCCCTTCTGTGTGTCACTGTGGTTTGTGTAAACTCCCCTGGAGGGGTTGATCAGGAATGCTGATGCTTCCTCAGTTTGATACTGGTTCTCCCCTGCACAGCAAGTTGGATGGCATTCCCAAGCTGATTAAGACCCAACTGCACAGCACAAGTCATTTGCTTACAAAATGGAACAAATTCCATTGTTAATGATTTTTTTGCTCTGCACCTAAGAGATAATGACTATGCATGACTTGTATTCAGATGAGAAGTCTATGAATTTCAGAATTCTGATGTTTGCTGTTTTGTCAATTAATACATGAGATCTTATTAGATTAAACATAATTAATGTTGTTAACATTAATTCATTTATTTGGGTTTCACCAGGAAAGCAAATTGAACAGAACAGGCAAGCAGGAAGCAGAATATTTAATCAGACTGGTAGCAACAGACAGGGAGGATGAACCTTTAAAGGAAGCTTTGTCAGTCTCTGATTCTAGAATTTGGCTTGGTTAAATGTAATCCTTGGCTCTCGTGTACAATAATACAAATGTAATTTCTGTTCAGTTAAACTTTTATCTTAAACTTGTCTTGACTTAGAACTATATGAATCAATGTGTAATTAATAAAAAGGGAGAGTAACATATTCACAGGTCATTTTAAGCTATTCATTTAAGTATTAAATCAATTATACTATTGTATTTATTGCTGCTGGGTTTTCAGTCACAGTTACTGATGTGTCAAGCAAGCAGAAATTCCTTTTGCCTTAACTACCCAGATAATTAAGGAGAAAGAAGACTTAGATCACATTTAGCCATCTTATGGGGATAAGTGTATAACTTTACTAGATAATCGACAAATACGTACTTCCTTATATATGGTAGAAATAATATAACTCAACAGAGTCACAGATCTTCTCATTCTTAAAGGAATCAAAGCCACTTTCAGACTACAATATGGCAAATAGAACCAATGTCCTCCTTGAAACATCGGGAGTAAGCAAAAATGTTATGTTGAAGAATGGATGTGGCTATATCCTAAAACTTTCTCCTGACAAAGAGTTTGCAGAAGATATGGTTTCGTTTTCTCCCGGAGTTATCTTTCTCTTAGGCAAGAGCACAAGGTTGTGGAAGCAGGATTCAAAATGACCCCCAAGATTAATGTTCCAACAAGTATATGCCTCGTGATGTGGGCTAGCGCTAGCCTGATTAGATTACTAATCAGCTGACTTCCAGTTAACTGAAAGAGAGATTCTCCTGAGTAGGCCTGACTTAATGGAAAAACCTTGTAAGAGAAGGTAAAGCATCAGAGAGATGCATTCTTGATGGCCTGGAGGAAAACAGACAGTATTGTGTGACTGTCTATAGGGGCCATATGGTAAGGAACCTCAGGTGGCCTCTAGAAGCTGAGAGTCATCTCTAGTCAACCACAAGCAATAACACAGAGACCTTAGTTCTGTCCTACAATCACAAGGAACTGAATTCTGCCAACCTGAATGAGCTTGGAAGAGGATCCTGAGCTGCAGATGAGACTGGCTAACCCGTGCTGAGACTCTTGACCCATGGGAATCTACAGCTTTGTTGTCTTAAGCTGCTAAGCCTGTGCTGATTTGATACGTGGCAGTAGAGAACTAGTCAGGGCGCTGTCAACCCACATCACAGAAGTGTGTTGGCAGTTGTAACTGGCACTCACAACTACTTACACACCAATCAGCAGCCCTCCTCTCTCTGTGTCCTGAAAGATCAGTCTACTTCATGGGACACATTTCTTCTGGAGGCCACCAAGAGACAGTAAGACAGGAAGCAGACACTAACCCAACCACAGATCCATCACATTGACCTAGGATGACACAAACAAATCAAGAAAAATTACCCTATAGAAAGAAAGAAAAGAAGAAGAAAGAAAGAAAACAAAGAAAAGAAAAGAAAGAAAGACTAAGTATTAATTTCCTCTGACTGCAGAGAAGATTTTATTTCTCCCCAGTCTTTTATGGTTGCTTCCCCCATATTTAACACAGTGGCAATTTTTTTTTAGCAACTTTCTTTAGAATCTTTTTGAAGCATTCATTTACATATGCACAGAAGCAATGACTCTGACTCTCTTTTTACACTCACAATCCATTGGCTTAAATAATATTTAATTAATTTATTCAATTATGGTGAAATTGCCATTGGCATAAATAGGCTCAGGAATGAAGACAACTGATTTCTAGTAACCCTGAAACTCAAGTGTGGAAACAAACATAGGTTTTGTGTTCCAGAATGGCCTTCCAGACCCTGTGGAAGACTCTGGTCCAGAGTGCTATGGGCAACAGGCACAAACCATTACAGAGCAAAGGGAGGACACTGAGTTGGTTAAACAGCAGTTGATTAAGAAGGGTGCTACCATATTTCCCTTTTCTTGTCCAATTCAGCAAGTGCTCTCCTCAGGAAAGCTCCTGGCTGGTGCAGCACAATATCCAGTCTTCTCTGGGGACATTGACCTGGGCACCAATCCACAGACACCAGTGCCAACCAAGCCCATAGCACATAATTACAGCAAAATGAATTCCAAAGGATTAAAGAGTATCTCTAGAAACACAGTGCTTCCAAGGTACTCATCATACCTAAGTACCAAATTTTATTATGAGAAAGTTTTAAGTCATGTTGTAGCTACCACATGAGACCCAGCTCAAAGGAAGAAGAGTACAGCATTTTTAGTCAAGGAGATAAATTCACAGTGGAGTTCCTAAAGTTGGGAAATGAAGCTAGGTAATATTTACTGAATGCAAATTACTGAAATACAAATTTGATCCTTAGAATCTACCCTGGAAGGCAGGTTTTGTCCCCATTTCATAAATGAGGAAAACCACAAGTAAAGAGACAAAGTAACTTGCTTAAGGTCACAGAGATAATACAGAATAGATAGATGTACAATACAAATTGGGCTGCTGTTTTAACTCTAAATTCAGTGCCTTTAGCTAATAAACTAAGGCAGATTATAAATATGTTTAAATACCAAAAAATTCCAGGGCTACCAACCCCACCAGAACATCAGATTACTAAAATGGATTTGATCACCAGTCCCATGCCAAGTGCTCCTAGAGTCTCTATTCTCTTTAATTATTGCAAAATGGGTCACATTAGGGCCTCACAGGCTTGAAACTGTCCTGAATGTGTCAGGACAGTTGTGAACTCAAAATTGCTGATCTCTCCCTTCATCTTCCAAGTGGTTCCAAAGTTGGTAAGCTCATCTTAGAATTTAGACTCTGCACATGAGTACAGCATGTGAATCCTATCTTGACCGCATATAAATGACAGGCAGAATCTTGGCCCTGATGAAGATTTTGAAGAGACGGCTGCTTCGTGGTCAAAGGCACCTGTTAAAACAGCAGCGGCCTTCTCCTTACTCACGGCCTAGGAAAGAGGAAAATGGAATCACTGGTGTCCTCCCTCACCTAGCAGTTTTTTCAACACCACCAAGGTGAGAAGGAGACCTTAGAACATTCTGCCAGGGGATTTGTTTCTCAGGGCCATTTGCAAAGATATAACAATATAAACTTGGCAAACATAGCGACAATGCTGAGCTACCTTTTTAGGGATAACCAGATTCTAGGGATTTAGTTTTATCAACCTCAAAAGCTTCTTGAAGGAGTGGAATAAATGAGCTATTTCATCTTGGTATAGCAATTTTATTCACTAATGAGCCACTTAAAACATTTTATTTAAATGTGAGTAAGAATTTCTATGGCACTGGATGTTAATTTTATTTAAAGTTTAAGATAATGCATATGACTACAGAAACATTTCCTCTGCAACTGCAAGCCCAGAGATATCCCAGGCCATTTACCTTGCCTCTACGGTCAAAGGTTCTTTTTGGGGGGGTCAGAATCTCACTCTGTCACTCAGACTGGGGTTCAGTAGAATGATCATGGCTGCCACAGCCTCAACCTTCTGGGTTCAGGCGATCTTTCTGCCTCAGCCTTCCAAGTAGCTGGAACTATAGGCACGTGTCACCACGCCCAGCTAATTTTTTAATTTACTGTAGAGACAAGGTCTCAAACAAATTGCCCGGGCTAGTCTCAAACCCCTGGGCTCATGAAATCCTTTCACCTCAGCCTCCCAAAGTGCTGGGGTTACAGGTGTAAGTCAGCATGCCTAGCCTAGCCAAGGATTCCTTAGTGGAAAAGCTTGAGTTGCTTGAGTTGCAATGAGTTCTCCCTCTCCTTTAACTGCCTCCTCTATGTCTGTCTGTCTGTCTGTCTCTCTCTCTCTCTCTCTCTCTCTCTCTCTCTCTCTCTCTCTCTCTCTAATTACATATATGCATAGCATATCTAATACAATGACTGATTTAAGTGATTAACATCATCTCAAGCAAGACATCACATTAATACAAAGATTTACCCTCTTCATAAGCTTATGTTTGCCATGAGCTTCAGGTTATGTCCCTGGCCAGAACATTGCAAAAGTGTGATGTGTATTTCTCTGCAAGCATACAATGTCCATCTGTTTCTCATTGGTGATGTTAATTTTGAGGGCCCACTCAAGATGCTACTGGGATTCTCCTACTGTATACGTAGTCTACTAGACAATGTATACAGAATTCCACTGTTGAGATACTATTTTTCCCCCACAACTAATGTAAAATCTCTGGGGAAGCACTTTGAGACCATAAAATACCTGCAGATTATCAAATTTTTCCCCTAGGTTTGGCATCCATCGATGGCCTTTGACCTAACCAGTTTTTACTAAAATAATTGCAAATCAGAGATTTTCCAACTCCATTATTCTCTCCACATTTACCTGTCAACATTCTACTATACACTGCACCCCTTCACCCATTTACTTATCTATTTAATTTGTTTGAGTTTTTTTTAGCTATTTATTATCAGTATGGACACATGGATTTCTGTTTTATTCAACAAGTTATAATCCATTATTGTCATTCTTTATTTTGAGGCTCAGATTGTCCGATTTGACCTATGAGAGCTCCTTTATGCTGATTCCTGTATCCTTCTGACATGACCCCATTATTGTTTTGAATACTTTCTTAGCTTCTGGCACAAAATATTGAGAGCTTACTATTATTATTTTGGGAGTTATATTCTCTGCTCCAGCCCTGAAATGAGCAATTTCTCTAAGGAACCCTGGTTTCTTTTATTAGGGGGTGGTTTTTCAAAGGCAGAATTTAGGCACCGAATGGGCTTATTGCTACTTGGGTGACCCTGCTTCTATGTCCTATTGAAGAACAGAGTTGAGATTTGGTTCTAATACTTTTAGCAGTTTAATCCCATAGGTACCCGCTTTGTTTTAAGCACTTATACATTTGTTCAATCCCACCATACTCAAAAAATAGATTCAGAATTGCTATTCTCATATTACTACAAATGACACCAAAAGGAATTTAAAATTTATTTACAGTCCTTTTTTCCCTCTCTAGATTGAGGGGTAGCTGGTGAAAGTTTTCTGGTCAGAATTTAATATTATGTGTACTACTATATTCAAAAGTTTAGTTCTTTTTTTCCCTCTCTGAGTAATTTTGTTATTAATTTACACTATTGCTGGATTCATCTGGTGATGTTTGCATTCATTTTTAGTTTTTTTCCCCATTCTTGTTTAATTTTTGAACACACAGAACATTGACCTGCTTTCAAAAGTCTAAACTGGGCAAAAAGGTATACTCAGAGTCCAGTCACTCCCAACTCTACCCTCCCACACCTCCTCACACCTCTTGTTGGTAACCAATTCTATTGGCTTCCGATTTACTCTGTTTCTTTTAGTAAAAATAAACAGCTACCTGCACATCTTTTTATTTCCTCTTATTTCTCACACATAAGGTAGCATGCTATATACAGTTCTTGTATTTTGCTCATTTTACTTATCCATACATCCTGGAAATCACTCTCTGTTAACCAACTGAGATCATCCTTATTCTTGTTTTTAATACTGACTCTAGTAGGTATATGTACCATAGGTTATACAATCTCTTATGTTTGGGTGTTTAAGTAACTTCCAATATTTTGATATTTCAAGCTATTCTGCCTGAACAAACTTGTGCATATGTATTTCTGCACTATTGGAGATAGTTCATCTTCAGGGTTAGGTCCTAGAAGTGAAACTGCTGGGTCAAAGGGCAAATGCAAATTCTCCTCTATGGAGATCACCCCATTCTGCATTCCCACCGGCAATGCATGAGAGCGTCCCTTTTCCCACAGCCTCACCAACAGAGTGTGTAGCTAAGCTTTTAATTTTTGCCACTGTGATGGGTGAGAAATGGTATCTCACTCTAGTTTAATTTGCATTTTTCTTGTTATGAGTGAAGCTGTATATCTTTTTATATGTGTAAAAGCAATTTTTATATTTTTAATAAATTGCCTAATCATGACTTTTACTCTTTTTTCTCTATAGGAATTTTAGGGGTTTCCTTTCAGTTTTAAAAGTTCCTTATATGTTAGGAATATTCATTCTTCATGTTTGCTATGTAGTACAAATATTATCTCCCATTTTATCATTTATCTTTGGGCTTTGCTTATAATGTTTTTGACTACAAAAGTTATCTTTTGGTTTGCTTTAATTTTGCATGGTCTAACTAATTTATCTTTATTGCCTTTGGATTTTGGAATTATTGTTAGAAAGCCTTTCCCAGAATCCAGGTTTTCTTTTAGTGTTTGTGATGATTTCATTTTTACAGTTGAGATCTCTGATCCACTTGGATTTCTTTCTTGGCTATGATGTGAAGACTAAAACTATTTTATTTTACTCTGAATGGTGATCTAGTTTTACCAAAAGCACATATCACAAAGCCCATCCTAGCCCCACTGATCTGTCCTGTTGCCTCTCTCATGCACTAAGTCTCCCTATGCAATTGGGCCTTTTTTGGAACCCTCTATTCCAGCTGATCTTTCTGTCTATCTAGGTGCTAGTGCCATAATGTTTTAATTACAGAGACTCTGCCTTATATTTTTTAAATTGATGAAACAAATAAAACGACTGACCAAACAGGCTATTTAGGGCTTGTTCACAAAACCATCGGGTGATTTGGTTCCTTCAGTACCAGCTAGACACACTCTTCCTCCTCACTCCTACTTTTCCTGCCTCACCCAACCACATGCAAGAAGAAGCGATAAAAATATCATTATGGTTGCTATTGCTAGTACTGTTAATATCATGTCAACATACATGGGGCAGCTTCTTTGGCTTCCAGGACTTTAAACCAAACGAGTCAGACTCTGAAGCTGATAAAAGCTCAGGGTCTCTCCAGCAATCAGAGGAGGTTTTTCAGCTCAACATCCATCTTTATTAAAGCCCACTTTTCCTGAGGAAGTGGATCCTTTCTTGATAAGGAGATATATTCATATTTGCATGGTCCCACTGAGTATAGGTAAGACGGGGCAAGCTGCTGTGGCCGGGCCTATGTCATGGTGTACCCAAAATGAGTTCCCACATGCTGTTTCTGCCCTGCATTTGCCTGCAGCTGCCAGAAATGCAGCAGGAATGGGAGAGCCCAGGAGAGAAAAGCTGACCCATTGACAGCCATTGAGATCACCCCAGAGGACAGCTGTGTCTGGGTTACAGTGATTAATGTGATGTTAATCCCAACAAAAATGACGGGAGAGAGGCCCTGTGAGAACATTTGCAATCAATAAATGAAAAAACACCAGTCCCATCAGACTCATTATCACTATAAAAAATCACCCTTAGATTACACAAGAAACCCAGCCATTGAGCCATTACTTGATTGGCAAAGCTCCTCCTTTTAAACGAATTCAGTATTGGATTCTGCTGCTTGGAATTCAGCTTCAGAATGAGCCCATGGCCAGAATGCACAAAACAATCCATTGCCTACTGAATCATCATTCAAGCGTATTCTCACTTATTCGTGGGAAGAAAATGTGACTGTAGCCTCCACAGTGGCTCCAATTCATTATTAAAGATGATTTTTGGTCACATTCTCCATTGAGATCCAAAGATTCATTACCAGAACTGGGCCTCACGTATGGCAAGGACTGAATCCGAGAACATGCTTCTCATCATTGCTACACTGACGGAATTTGAACACATGGAAAAGGAAAACAAGATTAACTAGAGAACACGAAAAGCAAACTGTGAGTTTTTTGTGCTAATGAACCACCTTTCAGAAGGACATGCCATATAGTCTCTGACATTATGATCTTTCATCAACTTTCCAAGGTGTCAACTGACACTGTACAATCAAGAAAAATGTCAGTGAGCCCCCTCATGATAGGATTGCTCTTTTCTGTAATTCACACACTGCAGCGATGAGGGTAAAGTCCCAACCTCTGTCCCGGGGCCCTATGGACTCACAGTGCTGTCGATGTAAGCTTCGGTCCACACCACATCGTGCTCCTGATCAATGACTTTGGGCCGGCTGAGCACGTGAAGGTATTCCATGACATTCTCTTGCACATCGGCCAAGGTGGAGATCTGGGTGAAAAATCCTGCCAAAACCCAAGGGAAGGCCATATTTAGTAACAGCAGGAAGACCCACAACTGGGGAGCTTGTATGTGCCATGACTTCCTGCCCTCTAGCTAATTCCTTTCTCTCTTCTCTTTTATTTAATTATTTTTTTCATTTTTTCCCAAACCCTTCAAGGGCTCACTTCTCTCTTCTCTTTTAAGCATCAGCTCCTCTCCTCCACCACTCACTTCATGAGTAAGATGTTCATGTTAGAAAATATAGTCAAAGCCGGGCTCGGTGGCTCAGCCTGTAATCCTGAGCCTTTGGGAGGCTGAGGTGAGGGGATTGCCTGAGCCTGCGGGTTCGAGACCCGCCTGGGCAACTTGGCGAGACCTCATCTCTACAATAAATCAAAAATTAGCCGGACGTGGTAGCGCGTGACTGTAATTCCGGCTACTCGGAAGGCTGAGGTGGAAGGATCGCCGGAGCCCAGCAGGTCGAGGCTGTGGTGGCCGGGAGCAGCCACTGCACTCCAGTCTGGGTGACAGAGTGAGACTCCAACTCAAAAAAAAAAAAAGAAAATACAGTCAAACCATGATATCCGCCTGGGGAAGTGGGGGCACACCTCATCAATAAGGGTACCTGCACAAGGAACATTTGTATACCTAACCCTGAATTGTACCCTACAATTTCAAAATAAAAATTAAAACAGAGAAAAAAGAAAATATAGTCAAACAAAAGGAATAAAATTAAAATCAACCATAAACCTACCTCCCAGAGGAATTTAGTGTTAATCCTTTGGAAAATATACTGCCAGATCTCTCTTTCTCTGTCGTTCTCTCTCTCTCTCTCTCTCTCTCTCTCTCTCTCACACACACACACACACACACAGACACACACACACACAGTATGTGTTTATATATATGTTCCCTTTCCCTAGCAGATATGAGAGTCCTTTCTACGTGTCATTTTATAACTTTATTTTCACTTTAGTGAGTTATTCCCAAGGGGAAAACTATAAACCATGAAAATTAAAGGCTATTTCATTTTTATAAATATAATAATAATATGTTATGATTAAATTCTGAGTGCTAAGTACCACACAATTTACTAAACACTTGATAAACTTTGTCTCATTTATTCTTGACAATATGATGAAGTGGGGATTATTGTGCCCATTTTAAAGATAAGATGACTGAGGTAGACTAAGGATATGTGTTTTGCCCATGCTATCACAGGCATCAAGTGGCTAATACAGAATATATGTTCAGGATTATGAACCTTTTAATCTGTGACTTTTACTTCTACAGAATCTTGCCCTTTGTATGTTTGAGACTGAAATTTCAGTTCATACCATGATATAGTTACCAGCTTTGCCTTTCAAATATGCTGAACACACATGATTTCTAAATAACAGACAACATTCTCAACATGCTATTGTCTTGTGAATGGCGATGCTGTTTTGATCTCAAGTTCCAGGGCACTGCTATGTTCCTCTTCAGCTTGGGGTCCCATTGGCTTTGTCATGAGTTAGGAGATGTTGGAAAGGAAAGAGTAAGCTAAGCACAGACCTGGACTCTTGGGAGGGAGCCCTTCATTCAGGCATTTCTGAAACATTTTCTTGGTGCTTAGCATGGAAGAAGCAGCGTTTAACAAGATGAGCAAGGCCCCTGGTCTCCTGTGGCCTGGCAGATCTGAGTAAACAGACAATTACAAAATAGTACAATCAACATTAAGCTAAAGCCCTCAACAGGGATAGCCAGTCAAATTTGATTACAGAGAGCATGGTCAGTGCAGTTGGAACCTGAAGGACGAGGAGCTGTTAACTAGAGGAAGAGGGATTAAAGAGTGTGTCTAGCAAAGCAAGGCATTTAAGTAGAGGTCCAAGATCAGAGAGGACCCTTCTGGGAACTGAAAATAGCTCAGAATGGCTGGTGCTAAGGAGCTGGCGGAGAGAGGGGAGAGGTAGGGTGCTATAAGGTCGGAGAAAAGAGCAGGGGGACCGTCAGAACTTGGGAAGAATTTAGACTGTATCCTAAGGGCAAATAGCCATGAAAAGACTTTAAGCAGGAGAACACTAGATGAACACAGATTCATATTTCCTTCCCAGATTCTAGACAAGGACTCTAAGTTCATACTAGTTCTACTTGCCAAAAAAATCATAGAGCATATGTGTGCCACTGAAGCCAGCTTCACTGCAGCACTAGCAACAGCATTTATAGAATCTCTTGTGACTAAAACAGGGCTCAGAGTAAGGAAATACCAGCCCTTCTGTTGTCCAGAAAGGGTCGGGACCCTCCCAGAGCATTTCTAAACAAAGGCCAGCTGGTTTGAATTTGGTGTGCCAACCCCAAATCAGGTTGGGACCATGTGGCTTCTGGGTTCCTGATGACATTTCTACACAGCGCTAATTAGCATGCATTGTCACTCCTGCCTGCCTTACTTTCCTGGCCAGGGCCAGAGCCTCACCCATCCCAGGGGAAACAGGGCCCCAAAGGAATAGTCTGTGAGTGCCTGTCCTATTTTAAGACCTGGGAACGGGGTCTATGTGCACCTCTAGCAGAGGTCTGGCACCACAAGTATAGAGATCCATTTGGGACACTGCTCTGGAAAGGCTCATAGGTGGTCCTTCTTAATGTCATGGTGGGAATGACACATTTTAAAGAGGATTACTGGAGGACAGAGAAAACACCACACCCATAATTATCATTTCTTCATGCACAGAGGCTGCAATCAGTGTTTGAGTAAGAAAGAAAATATTTCATCTCTTCTTTAGTAGGCAAGGCTTCGACTCTGAGTAAAGGGTCTTGACACAGAGGACAAGTTAAGAGGGTTGCTACTAGGTTAGAGGAGGAGGAGACAG
>NW_007252178.1:842387-846414 GCF_000164805.1 Carlito syrichta | reverse complement strand
CAAGGTGCATGGTAGAATTTCAGTCCTTTTAAATCAGTGCTTATACTTGATTTGTGTCCAATTATGTGGTCGATCTTAGAATATGTTCCATGTGGTGATGAGTAGAATGTGTATTCTGTGGTCTTTGGATGGAGTGTTCTATAGGTATCAATTAAGTCCATTTGGTCCAGAGTCTCATTGAGGTTCCGGATCTCCTTGCTGATTTTTTGTCCTGATGATCTGTCTAAGGTTGTGAGTGGTGTATTAAAGTCCCCAGTTATTATGGTGTTAGAGTCAATGTCTTTCTTTAGTTTTCCTAGAAGTTGCTTTATGAATGTTGGTGCGCCTATGTTGGGTGCATATATGTTTAGGATAGATATTTCTTGTTGATGGAGTGAACTTTATCATTATGTAGTGGCCCTCTGTATCTTTTTTAATTTTTGATAGCTTAAATGGTATTTTGTCTGAAATTAGGATCGTGACTCCTCCTTTTCTTTTGTGTTCCATTTGCCTGAAAATTTGTTTCTCATCCTCTTACTTTGAGTCTGTGTATGTCCTTTCTAGTGAGATGGGTCTCTTGAAGGCAGTATATTGTTGCCTGGTGATATTTTATCCATTTTGTCATTCTATGTCTTTTCAGTGGTGCGTTTAGTCCATTCACATTCAGACTAATTATTGAAATGTGAGAGTTCGTCCCTATCATGGAGTTCTTATTGAGTTATTGTTCTTCCACTTGGTTTTTTCTTTTTTCTTTTTCTTTTTTTTTTTGTCTTTCTTTTGCTTTTGGGGTTGGTTCGTGTATATTTTATTCTTTTCCCTGTACTCTTGTGAAGAACGTTGTTCTTTTTTCCTTTTCTTCTGTGTTTAGTACTTTCTTAAGTGTTTCATGTAGAGATGGTTTTGTGGCTGCATAAGTTCTTAGGGATTGGATATCTGGGAAAGATTTTAATTCTCCCTCACTGATGAAGCTTAGCTTGGCTGGGTAGGTTATTCTTGGTTGAAATTGTTTATCCTTTAGGACTTTGAAGATAGGGCTCCAAGCTCTCCTAGCCTGCAGGGTTTCTGCAGATAAATCTGCTGCTATTCTGATTGGTCTTCCATGGTGGGTGATCTGGCCTTTTAAAAATATGGAACGCTTCACGAATTTGCGTGTCATCCTTGCGCAGGGGCCATGCTAATCTTCTCTGTATCGTTTCAATTTTAGTATATGTGCTGCCGAAGCGAGCACCAGTCATTTTCTTATAGTATTACATTGGATGTTCAAGGTCCATTATATGAGTGAGAACATGTGATACTCGGATCTTTGTTTCTGTGAGAGGTCACTCAGTATTATAGACTCTAGTTCCATCCAGGTTGCTGCGAAGTTCATGATTTTGTTCTTTTTTTATGGCTGCATAGTATTTCATCGTGTATATGTACCACATTTTTAAAATCCAGTCCTCTTTTGATAGGCAGCATGGTTGTTTCCAGGTTCTTGCTATTGTGAACAACGCTGTGATAAACATACGTGTGCAGGTATCTTTTTTATAGAGTGATTTGTGCTCTTCAGGGTATATTCCAAGTAGGGGGATTGCGGGGTCATATGGAAGGTCAATTTTTAGAGCTTTTAGGAATCGCCACACTGCTTTCCACAGAGGTTGCGCTAGTTTACACTCTCACCAACAGTGTAGAAGTGTTCCCTTTTCACCACACCCTCTCCAGGAGCTGTTATTTTTTGAGTTGTTGATAATTGCCATTCTGACTGGAGTTAGGTGGTATCTCAATGTGGTTTTGATTTGCATCTCCCTGATGATTAGTGAGGTTGAGCATTTCTTCATATATTTGTTGGCTGCTCGGATGTCTTCTTTTGTGAAGTGTCTGTTCATATCTTTTGCCCATTTTATAATGGGGTTGTTTGTTTTCTTCTTTTCAGTACGTTTCAGTTCCTTGTAGATCCAGGATATTGAGCCTTTGTCAGACCTAGAGTTAGCAAATACTTTTTCCCAGTCTGTAGGCTGTCTCCCTGCTCTCTTGATGGTTTCTTTGGCTTTGCAGAAGCTTGTCAGTTTAATAAGGTCCCATTTGTCTATCTTCTCTCTTAAGTCCTGTGGGTTTCGGGTTTTGTACAGGAATTGGATGCCAGTTCCGATTTCCATGAGAGTATTTCCTTCCTTTTCTAAGGTTCTTATGGTTTGAGGTTTTACATTTAGGTCTCTGATCCCTTTGGAGTTAACCTTTGTGCATGGGGATAGATAGGGGTCCTGTTTCAATCTTCTGCATGTGGTCAGCCAATTTTCCCAGCACCATTTACTGAATAGGTTCTCCTCTCCCCATTGATAGGTGGTGGGGGCTTTGTCGAAGATGAGTTGGTTGAGAAATTGAGGTTTTGCTTCTGGAATTTCTATTCTGTTCCATTGATCTATATGCCTGTTCCTGTACCAATACCAAGGTGTTTTGATGATTGTAGCTTTACAGTAAAGTTTGAAGTCTGGTATTGTGATACCATCTGCTTTGTTTTTTTTTGCTGAGGATTGTTCCGGCTATTCATGGATGTTTGTGTTTCCATATGAATTCCTGTGTTGTTTTTTCTAGGTCTGAGAAGAATGCAGCAGGTAATTTAATGGGTATTGCATTGAATTTGTAGATTGCCTTAGGTAAGATGGACATCTTCACAATGTTGATTCTTCTGATCCATGAGCATGGGATATTTTTCCACTTGTTCATGTCGGCTTTGATTTCTTTGAGCAGTGTTTTGTAATTTTCATTGTAAAGGTCTTTCACGTCTCTGGTTAGGAAGATGCCAAGGTATTTCATTTTTTTTGTGGCTATTGTGAATGGAACTGTGTTTTTTATTTGGGTTTCTGTTTGTTTATTATTGGTGTAGAGAAATGCGATTGTCTTTTGTACATTTATTTTGTATCCTGAGATTTTGCCAAAGGCCTTTATCAATGTAGGAGGCCTTTGACAGATTCTCTTGGGTTTTCAAGGTACACCATCATATCATCTGCATAGAGAGATAACTTGACTTTCTCTTTTCCTATTTGAATACCTCTGATTGCCTCCTCTTCTCTGATTGCTCTAGCCAGGACTTCCAATACTATGTTGAACAGGAGGGGTGAGAGTGGGCATCCTTGTCTAGTTCCAGTTTTCAGGGGAATTGGTTCCAATTTTTGTCCATTTAGGAGTATGCTGACTGTGGGTTTCTCATAGATGGCTTTTACTATATTGAAGTATGTTCCCCGTAAGCCTGGATGTTCAAGGGTTTTTATCAAGAAGTGGTGCTGGATTTTATCAAAAGCTTTTTCTGCATCTAATGATATGATCATGTGGTTTTTGTTTTGACATCTATTGATGTATTTAATTACATTAATGGTTTTACGAATGTTGAACCAGCCTTGCATCCCAGGAATGAAGCCTACTTGGTCATGGTGGATGATTTTGAGATGTATTGCTGAATCCAGTTTGCTAGGATCTTGTTGAGAATTTTAGCATCTATGTTCATCAAAGATATTGGCCTGTAGTTCTATTTCTTTGTTGGTTCTTTACCTGGTTTGGGTATCAATGTGATGTTGGCTTCATAAAATGATTTGGGGAGAGTTCCATCTTTTTCAATCGCTTGGAATACCTTCAGTAGGATTGGTATCAGCCCCTCCTTGAATGTCTTGTAGAATTCTGCTGGAAAGCCATCTGGGCCAGGGCTTTTTAATGTAGAAAGTTTTCTTATTACGTAGTAGATTTCCTTGATTGTTATTGATCTATTTAGAGTCTCAATTTCTTCTTTTTCCAACCTAGGTAAGTTGTGTGATGTCAGAAAGTCCTCCATTTCCTTAAGGTTTTCAAGTTTGCTTCCATACAAGGGTACGTAGTAGTCTCTAATGATCTTTTGTATTTCTTCAGGGTCAGATGTGACTTCATCTTTTGTGTTTCTGATTGTGCTTATTTGGTTTTTTTCTTGTTTTTTCTTGGTCAGTCTAGCTAGGGGACCATCGATCTTGTTTATCCTTTCGAAGAACCAGTTTTTTGTTTCATTGATTTTTTGTATTATCTTTTTGTCTTCTATGTCCTGAAT
>NW_007252178.1:841524-842338 GCF_000164805.1 Carlito syrichta | reverse complement strand
CGTATCTTTTGATCCCTGTTTTGATTTCGTCATTGACCCAGGAGTTATTTAGCATCATGCTGTTTAGTGTCCATGTCTTTGTGGGTTTTGGGGGTACTTTGTTGGTGTCAATGTTTATTTTTATTCCACTGTGGTCCGAGAAAGTGTTTGGTAGAATTTTGGTCTTTTGAAAATTGCTTATGCTTGATTTATGGCCAAGTATGTGGTCGATCTTAGAATATGTTCCATGTGGTAATGAGTAGAATGTGATTCTGTGGTCTTTGGATGGAGTGTTCTGTAGATATCAATTAAGTCCATTTGGTCCAAAGTCACATTGAGGTTCCAGATCTCCTTGCTGATTTTTTGTCCTGATGATCTGTCTAGGGTTGTGAGTGGGGTATTAAAGTCCCCAGTTATGATAGTGTTAGAGTCGATATCTTTCTTTAGTTTTCCAAGAAGTTGCTTTATGAAAGTTGGCACACCTATGTTGGGTGCATATATGTTTAGGATAGATATTTCTTGATGGATTGAGCCTTTTATCATTATGTAGTGGCCTTCTGTATCTTTTTTGATTTTTGATAGCTTGAAGGGTATTTTGTCTGAAATTAAGATCGCTACTCCTCCTTTCTTTTGTATTCTGCTTGCCTGAAAGTTTGTTTCCAATCCTCTTACTTTGAGTCTGTGGGTGTCCTTTCTAGTGAGGTGAGTCTCTTGAAGGCAACAGATTGTTGCCTGATGATGTTTTATCCATTTTGCAATTCTATGTGTTTTCAGTGGTGCATTTAGTCCATTCACATTCAGGCTAATTATTGAAATGTGAGTGTTCAGCCCTGCC
>NW_007252178.1:836472-841180 GCF_000164805.1 Carlito syrichta | reverse complement strand
GTCTGGTGGCAGTGTAGGTCTTAGGGATTGGATGTCTGAAAGATTCAATCTCCCTCACTAATGAAGCTTAGTTTGGCTTGTAGGTTATTTTTGGTTGAATTGTTTCTCTTTTAGAATTTGAAGATAGGGCTTCAGGCTCTCCTGGCCTGAAGGGTTTCTGTGGATAAATCTGCTGCTATTCTAATTGGTTTTCCCTGGTAGGTAGTCTGGCCTTTTTCTCTTGCTGCCTTTAGGATTTTTCCTTTCATAGCTACTTTGTTTAGGCAAATTATTACGTGTCTGGGAGTTGGTCTTCTCACTTGTTGTCTTGCAGGGGTTCTCTGAATCTCTTGTGTTTGAATTTTTTCATCCTTAATGAGATGAGGGAAGTTTTCTTGAATGATTTCATGAAATGTTTGTTCCAGTGTGGCTTCTGTTTCTCTCTCTGCCTCAGGAAGCCCAATTACTCTTAGGTTTGGTCTCTTGAAGTGATCATTCATCTCTTGCAGGTTTTGTTCTGTCTTTTTGAGCTTCTTTTCTATGCTTTTGACAGTTTGGGTTAGTTCTGTGTTTTGGTCTTCGAGCTCTGAGATTCTTTCTTCTGCTTGGCTGATTGTGCTTTCCATGCTTATTAGTCTGTTGTTCATTTCCATCACAGTATTCTTTACTGTTGTCATTTCGACATCAGCTCCTTCCTATTTTTCTCTTGTCTCTCCTCAATTTTTTTAATTCTCTCCATTAATGTCTTGATGTCTGGGTTTGTTGTATATGACCAGTCATTCTGGGGACTCTCCATTGTTTGTGTTCCAGAATCTGTTTTCTCAGTGTCTGATTTCCCAGGGGTCTGTGTAAGACCTATATTCTTCTTTTGGTTTTTCTTCATTTGTGTGGTTTTTCCCCCTCCCTACTTTTTCCTTTCCTCCATGTCACCATCTTCTTTAATTTTGTTATTCAGGGGTAAAGGGATTGGTTTTACTTCTGTTTGTTCAATCTCCTATTCTTTATGTATGTCCTCTTACTTTGTTCAATTCTAAAGTTGCACTGTAGGTTGGAGGTAGTCCTTTTTGCAGTTTTGAGATTTACTTAAGGGGAGAGCTGTGATTCAAAATCTGTCTGCAGGTCCTGGTATTTGCTGACAGGTGTGTGGATAATGTAGAACACACTTCCCACTGCCCTGGAATCTGTCCGTGCAGTGGGGCTGTAGGTTTACTCCCTGAAATAAAATGTGTTTAGCAGAGGGGAGAGAATGGAGCAGATAGTGGGTTGAAGAGGGGAGTGGAGAGATAGAGGAGTAAGGGGGGAAACAAACGAGTGTGGCAACAAATAGAGAGAGAGGCCTATACTGAACCAGATAAAAACAATAGACCACAGCTACAGACGAACCAACTCTCATACAAATAAAATAAAATAAAATAAAACATATAGTGATGCTAACTATATATATAACTAACTAACCTTGTTAGTGTGCTGTTCCTCTATACAAAGATATGGTTTACAGAGAGAAGAAAAGAGAAGAAAAGGAAAAGGAAAAAAGAAAAAAGGGAACAATACAGTAGGAATAGAATTAAGTCATTAAACTAACAGAATCAATGAAGCACACTCTGAGACATTTCTTTTAAGTCCAATGTCCTTTCAGGTCTGATTTCTAGTTTTCTTTTCAAGCTGGTAAATTAGTTTGCAGTTAGGATCATTGCCCCTGATCTGCTGTAAAGGACAGTTCAGATTACCCTCTGTTCAGCACTCTGGTCTATGTCTTTATCAAGCTTGTTTCTCCTGTTTCAGTGTTGTTACCTTGAATCGCCAGCAGGTGGTGCTATCTCAGCTGCTTGCCCCAGAGCGGGTGGGGCTGGACAGGAACAAGATGGCTGCCTACCTCTGAGCAGGCAATAGGAGGCTTACGCCGGGTGGGCAGGACAGTCTGGGACTCAGGAGAGGTGGTAGCGATCCCAGCAGATCTTCCCTGAAGGGGTTTGATGTGGATCGCCTCGGGCGGGTGATGTGATATGCTACCTGTCAGAGAGGCCGCGGCAGCGGCAGCGACGGCAGCAGCAGCGGGGGGAGGGGCTGCGGCAGCTGCGGCAGCAGCACTCTTTGCACCGCAGTAACTATCCAGTCCGTTGCGATGTCCCAGCGGTGGCAACGGCCGAGCTCTGTATGAAGAGCAGGTTGTGATGTTGGGGTCCCCAGCCCCCTGGGGCGAGAGTCAGAGACCCACTGCAGATCTCCTTTGCAGAGGGCTTCAGAGACTGGGTTGCTCCGTCAATATCTTGCCACTTCTCTCTTGATGGTTTCTTTGGCTTTGCAGAAGCTTTTCAGTTTGACAATGTTCCACTTGTCTATCTTATCTCTTATGGCATGGATATTTGGGGTTTTGATCAGAAATTGGTTTCCAGTTTCAATTTCCATAAGGGTCCATTTTCTAAGGTTTTTATAGTTTGAGGTTTTACGTTTAGGTCTTTGATCCATTTAGAGTTGACTTTTGTGTATGGTGATAGGTAGGGACCTTGTTTTCATCTTCTGCATGTGACCAGCCAGTTTTCCCAGCACCATTTACTGAATAAGTTCACCTCTCCCCAGTTTTTAATGGAGGCTTTGTCAAAGGTGGTTGAGAAATTGAGATTTTGCTTCCGGAATCTCTAACCTGTTTCATTGGTCTATATGCTTGTTTGTGTACCAATACCAGGCTGTTTTGATTATTGTAGTTTTATAATAAACTTTAAAGTCTGGCAGTGTGATGTCTCCTGCTTTTTTGTTTGTTGTTTTTGAGGATTGTTTTGGCTATTCATGGTCGTTTATGTTTTCATATGAATTCCTGTATTGTCATTTCCAGGTCTGAGAAGAATGCCACTGGGAATTTAATTGGTATTGCATTTAATCTGTAGATTGCCTTGGATAGGATGGACATCTTAACAATGTTGATTCTTCCAATTCATGAGCATGGGATATTTTTCCATTTGTTTGTGTGATCTTCGATTTCTTTGAGCCATGTTTTGTATTTTTCACTGTAAAGGCCTTTCACTTTTCTGGTTAGGAAAATTCCAAGATATTTCATTTTTTGTGTGTGTGGCCATTGTGAATAGGATTGTGCTTTTTATTTGATTTTCTGTTTGTTTATTGTGTATAGGAATGCAACTGTCTTTTGCAAATTTATTTTATACCCTAAGACTTTGCCAAAGTCCTTTATCAGTGCAAGGAGGTTTTTGACTGATTCTCTTGGGTCTTTGAGCTATAGAATCATGTTGTCTTCAAAGAGGGATTACATGACTTCCTCTTTTCCTATTTGGATACTCCTGATTTCCTTCTTTTGTCTGATTTATCTAGCTAGAACTTCCAATACTATGTTGAACAGGAAGGGGGAGGGTGGACATCCTTGTCTTGTTCTACTTTTCAGGGGAAATGGTTCCAGTGTCTGCCTGTTTAGCAAGTATGTTGGCTGTGGATTTCTTGGAGATGGCTCTTACTATTTTGAGGTATGTTCCATCACTGCCTAGATGTTTGAAGATTTTTAATCAAGAAGGGATGCTGGATTTTATCAAAATCTTTTCCTACATCTAATGATATAATCATGTGGTTTTTGTTTTACATCTGTTGATGTATTTAATTAAGTTTATGATCTTTCAGATGTTGGATGAGCCCTGCATCCTGGGGACGAAGCCTACTTGGTCATGGTGGATGATTTTTGTGTTGTTGGATCCAGTTTGCTAGACTCTTGTTGAGAATTATTGCATCTATGTTCATCAAGGATATTGACCTGTGGTTCTCTTTCTTTGCTAGTTCTTTACCCAGTTTGGGTATTAATGTGATGTTAGCTTCAAAAAATGATTTGAGGAGAATTTCATCTTTCTTGATTGCCTGAAATACTTTAAATAGGGTTGGTATCAGCTCCTCCTTGTGTGTTTTGTAGTATTCTGTTGGAAAGCCATTTGGTCCAGGGCTGTTTTTTGTAGGTAGTTTTCTTATGACAGGCAATTTCTTGGGTTGTTTTTGGTCTATTTAGGTTCTCAATTTCTTCTTGTTTCAACTTGGAGAGGTTTTGTGATGTCAGAAAGTCCTCCATTTCATTTAGGTTTTCAAATTTGCTTCCATACAAGTGTACATAGTAATCTCTGATAATCTTTTGTATTTTTTCGGGGCCAGTTAGGACTTGATCATTTGCATTTCTCATTGTGTTTATTTGGACTTTTTCTCTCTTTTTCTAGGTCAACCTAGCTAGGAGTCAATCAATCTTGTTTATCCTTTCAAAGAACCAGCTTTTTGTTTTATTGATTTTATTTGTATTATCTTTTTGTCTTCTATGTCCTGAATGTGGGCTTTTATTTTGGTGACCTGGATTCTTTTGCTGAAGTTAGGGTTTTGGTGGTCTTGCTTTTCCAACTTCCTTAGGTGATTTGTTAGGCTGTTAACTTGTGACCTTTCCATTTTCTTCATGGGTGTTTGTAGAGATATGAATTGCCCTCTTACTACTGATTTCATGGCATCCCAGAGGTTTTGGTAAGATGTTTCTTCATTTACATTTGTTTCCAGGTACATTTTAATCTCTGTTTTGATTTTGTTGTTGACTCAGCAGTTGCTTAACATCGTATTGTTTAGTGTCCATGTCTTTGTGGGTTTGGGGGGGAACTTTGTTGGTGTTGATACTTATTTTTATTTCACTGTGGTCTGAGAAGGTACATGGCAAAATTTCAATCTTATGAAATTTGTTTATGTTTGATTTATGGTCAATGATGTG
>NW_007252178.1:795012-836452 GCF_000164805.1 Carlito syrichta | reverse complement strand
GTTTTGGTGGTCTTGCTTTTCCAACTTCCTTAGGTGATTTGTTAGGCTGTTAACTTGTGACCTTTCCATTTTCTTCATGTGTGTTTGTAGAGATATGAATTCCCCTCAGTACTGCTTTCATGGCATCCCAGAGATCTTGTTCAGATATTTCTTTGTTTTCATTTGTTTCCAGGAATCTTTTAATTTCTGTTTTGATTTCTGTTTGACCCAAGAGTTGTTCAGCATCGTGTTGTTTAGCGTCCACGTCATTGTGGCTTTTGGGGTAACTTTGTTGATGTTATTTATTTTTATTCCACTGTTGTCTGAGAATGTGCATGGCAGTATTTCAATCATATGGATTTGTTTATGCTTGATTTATGTTCAAGGATGTGGCCAATCCTAGAGTACTTTCCATGTGGTGATGAGTAGAATGTATATTCCATGGATGTTGGGTGAAGTGTTCTGTAGGTATGTATTCAGTTCATTTGGTCTAGCTTCATGTTAAGGTTCTGGATCTCCTTTTTGATTTTTTGTCTTGATAATTTGTCTAGGGTTGTAAGTGGGGTATTCAAGTCCCTACCTATGATAGTGTTTGAGTCAATATCTTTTTTTTAGTTTACCTAGAAGCTGCTTTATGAAAGTTGGTGCTTCTATGTTGGGTACCTATATGTTTAAGATGGATATTTCCTGTTGATGGATTGAAACTTTTATCATTATGTGTGAAATTCCATATCTTTTTAAATTTTTAAGAGTTTAAAGTATATTTTGTCTGATAAAATATATTTGTAAGATTGCAACTCCTGCTTTCTTTTGTGTTCCACTTGCATGAAAATTTGTTTTCCAACCTCTTAGTTTGAGTCTGTGAGTGTGCTTTCTGGTGAAATGAGTCTCTTGGAGTCAGCATATTGTTGCATCATGATATTTTATCCAATTTGCCATTCTATGTCTTTTTAGTGGTGCATTTAGTCCCTTCACATTCAGACTAATTATATATATGTGAGAATTTATCCCTGCTATGAGTTTCTTATAGAGTTTGTTGTTGCTGCTGCTGTTTGTTTGCTGTCTTTCTTTTGATTTTTGAGTTGATTTATGTGTGCTTTCAATCTTTTTCTTGCATTCTTGGGAAGGACATTGTTCTTTTCTTTCTTTCTTCTGTGTTCAATACTTTCTTAAGTGTTTCTTGTAGAGCTGGTCTGGAGGTGGTGTAAGCCCTTAGGGACTGAATGTCTGGGAAGGATTTTAATTTTCTGTCAATGATGAAACTTGGCTTAGCTGGGTAGGAAATTCTTGGTTGGAATTGCTTATCCTTGAGAACTTTGAAGATTGGACTCCAGTCTTTCCTAGCCCAAAGTGTTTCTGTAGATAAGTCTGCTGCTATTCTAATTGAATTTCCCTGGTAGGTAGTCTGACCTTTCTCTCTTGCTGCATTTAGGATTTGTTCTTTTATTCCTACTTTGTGTAAGCAAATTACTATGTGTCTAGGAGTTGGTCTTCTCACTTGTCTTACAGGGGTTCTCTGAATCTCTTGTGTTTGAATGGTTACATCTCTGATGAGATGAGGGAGGGTTTCTTGGATAATTTCATGGAATGTTTGTTCTAAGGTGGTCTCTGTCTCTGTCTGCCTCAGGGAATACCAATTAATCTTAGATTCAGCCTCTGATATAATCGCTTATCTCTTAGAGGTTTTGTTCCATCTTTTAAGCTTCTTTTCTGTGTTTTTAATAGTTTGTGTTAGTTCCATATTTTGGTCCTCAAGCTCTGAGAGTCTTTCTTCTGCTTGGTTAATTCTGCTTTCCATGCTTATTAGTTTGTTGTTTATTTTGTTCACTGTATTCTTTATTGCCATCATATCCATTATCAACTCTTTCATTCTATCTTGTCTCTCCTCATTTCTATTTAGTCTCTCTATTAATATTTTTTTCCTATTAATATCTTGATATCTGGGTTTGTGGTTTGAGACCAATTGTTCTGGGTGCTCTTCATTGTTTGAGTTTTGAAGTCTGTATTCTCAGTTACTGTCTTCCCAGGGGTCTGTATAGGATCTGTGTTCTTCCATTGGTTCTTCTTCATTTGTTTATCTCCCTTCTTAAATTCTGTTGTTCAGTGATAGGGAAGATAGCTTTCATTTCTGTTTGCTTAATCTCCTATTCTTCCTTATGTAGATCCTCTGGATTTGTTTACCTTTGTAGCCAGAGTGAGGTTGGGGGACTGTGCTCTTTGCAATTTTGAGATTTGATTAAGGGGTGAGCTCTGGTTCAGAAGCTATCAGCAGATCATACTATCCTCTGACAGATGTCTGGGTCCCCTGGAATCCACTTCCCACCACCTCACAATTTGTCCATGCAGTGGGGGTGTATTTTTGTACCCTGAAAGCAAAATGAGATTTTTTAAAAAGGAAAAGAACAGAAAAAGGAAGGTGAGAGACAGAAGGAATGTGGAGAGAAAAGAAGAAGAGGGAAAACAGGCACCCAACTAATGAATAAACAAAGAAACAAAAACAGGGGGAAAAAACCCAAAACATACAAACAAACAAATAAACCCTGTTGATGTACTCACTCTCAAAGATACCCATATGCAAACAAAAAATCTAAAAAACAACAATAAAATAAAACAAAGCAAGTACAAAAATGCATACAAAAACAGAAAGAAAAAAAAGAGCTCCCTCTGTGGCTGTTTCTGGAACTTCAGGTTCCTTTCCCAAGCTTTGCACTGCTTTTGACTGCCACCACATTAGGGAGTAGTTCAGTCTCCAGCCCATACCCTCCGTTCTCAGCACAGTTTGATTGGATTGTGGGTCAATGTGGGCCAGACGCCCTGAGGACTGCTGTGGGAGAAGGGTGAATCAGGTCCAGACTCATCCGACTCATTTGCTGCTGCTGCTGCTGCCGCCAAGTCTTGCATTTAGATCAGACCTGTCTGTACTTGGTCCAGCTTAGGGGAGGGGTATGGGTCACTCCATGTCTGATGGTCAATCCCTGAGGGATGTGGAGATAGCCTCTGGGTTTCAGGTTGAAGGCTGGACATAGCTGGGCAGGGCAATACAGGTCTCTGCCCGTTCCCAGGACAGAAAAAATGGTGGTGGTCGGCCTATCCTCACCGTTGGTGTTCAGTTTCAGATTTCCTCGTTGCACCTTCTCCTCAGTTCCTGCTGTTAGTGCCCGACCTGCTGCCACAGGTGGTGGCATGGACCAGGTTCCAGGTGCTGAGGAGCAGCTGATCTCTGCTGCCTCCTCCCAAGAGACCCTTGAGAATGGTAGACAACCCTATGCACTGGAGGCTCCAATCTCAGGGCATTGGTGGGTGCAGTCATCTCCAGAGGAGAACCCAGGGCATGGAACCCTTGGTTTCTGCTCAGATGGACTTTCACTCACTCACTGGCACACACCCAGTCATGCTGACAGTCTTTATGGACACTTGCTTTTGCAGAGACTCTCACACTCCGACAAGTTCCATCTCTATCTTGCCTGTTTCTGATACTGGTTCTTTACCTGGAGCTCTAGGCTTCATTGAGTTAATTTCAAGTGAAGAGAAAGAGAGGAAAATCTGGAATAACTCAATAATTCTCAACTCCCCTCCCCCCAATATATATATATATTAGTAAACTAGAGTCCAGTCCTAAACACCTAAAATAAAAACATATTGAAGTTTTTTTTTTTAGATTGGAAAATATATTTTATTTAGAAAGTAAATTAGAGAGAGAGAGAGGAGATTCACCTTCCCAAGGTAGGGGAGAGGTCCAAAGCTAAGAAAACATGGCAGTCATAGCTCAAAGAACACATGGCCTGGCTGGTGCTTAACAAACAATGACTGAAGATTTTTAAAAATAAATAGATGGGAAAAGAAAAAAACAAATAGCCCCATGACAAAGTGGGCAAAAGATATGAATAGATAGTCCTCAAACTAGCAGCCAATAGATACATGAAAAAATGTTCAGCCTCATTAGTCATCAAAGAAATGCAAATTAAAACTACAATGAGATACCATCTAACTCCAGTCAGAATGGCCATCATCAATAACTCAAAAAATAACAGATGCTGGAGAAAGTGTGGCGAAAAGGGAACACTTCTACACTGTTGGGGGGAGTGTAAACTAGTACAGCCTCTATGGAAAGCAGTGTGGCAATTCCTAAAAGTTCTAAAAATCGACCTTCCATATGATCCCGCAATTTCCCTAACTGGGAATATACCCAGAAGAACTCACATCACTCTATAAAAAGATACATGTACACATATGTTTATTGCAGCATTGTTCACAATAGCAAGAACATGGAACCAACCGTGCTGCCCATCGAAAGAGAACTGGATTAAAAAAATGTGGTACCTATGTACAATGGAATATTACACAGCCATAAAGACGAACAAAATCATGAACTTCACAGCAACCTAGATGAACTTAGGGTCCATAATACTGAGTGATCTTTCACAGAAACAAAGAGCTGAGTGTCACATTTTCTCACTCATAAGTGGACCCTGAACAACTATCATAATACTGTAAGAAAAGGATTGACAGTAGCGGGAAACTGTGGGGGTCGGGGGCGGGGCAGTAGTGGGAATCTGCCTGGGGAAGGGGGGCACACCTCATCAACAAGGGTACCTGCACAATGAATATTTGTATACTTAATCCAGAATTGTACTCCACAATTTTAAAATAATAAAAATAAAAATAAAAAAATAAAATAAATAGATGAATGGCCAATAATGTTACCACTCAGAGTAGTGTACTTTTGGGGAATACTTCAGGTGTGTGTGTGTGCACACAACTACTCTTACAAACATAGCATAAAAGTGCATATAATATTCATCTTAAAAATTTCTTTGGTGGAGAAATGCCATCCTTCGATCTTTACTCATTTTCCTCTCTAAGAATAGAACACAGGCAGCATTGCCATTTATTTTTTTTCTTTTACTCCTCTCAGAAAAGAATTAGTTTCTTTAGAAAGGTCTAATACATTTCTGATTAAATTCAGTATTCAGAATTTTATGTTTGGTGGTTATTGTGTAGTTTTTCTCTTCTATTTCCTAACAGGTTAATGATGATGTTGCTGATTTGTAGGGAGACTATATATCTTTTGTATTGAACTCTTCTAGGAGTTCCAATCGTTTTCCAGTTGACTCTTCTGAACTCTTCTAGGAGTTCCAATTGTTTTCCAGTTGATTCTCATATATTTTCCAAAGAAGTAATTATATTTTCTAAAAATAGTAACACATTTGTCTGTAATAATTATAACTTTTATTTCATTTCTATTCAATTGTATTTCTTAGCATTCTCAGAATAATGTTCACTGACAGGCATAGGTGATGCTGGACATATGTTTAACATGTCTAACTTTCGTAAGTTGCCTCTACTGTTTTAGTGTTAAGATTAGTACCAAGTATTTGAGCTAGGTATGTGTTTATCACATTAAGAAATAAATCTTTCTGATCCTTATTTGATAAGGAGAATATCACCAGCGTGTCAGAGGATCTTTAGTATAATTCCTCACATCTGACATCTTTACATTTTTAGTAAAGTAAGGTGAAAATTTAGAATGATAACAAAATGAATAGGGAAATTAAATCTCTTGTAGAAAATGGAAAAAAAGAAAAAGACTTACATTGAGTTTGCTAAGTGACCAGCTCTAGATGGCTAGTAAGAGGCAACAATGAGGCAGAAGCCCAAAGAAATAAGGCTTAGGATATATAAGAACTGCTTTGTAATACCCCATAGCCAGGGAGTGCAGTTCAGATTTCTGAGGAGCAGGCAGGTCCTAATTGATGTGTGAGTTACAAAGATATTTTCTAATGTCAAACTATCCTGCATTCCAACAATCAGTTTTGTTTGCTCATGGTGTGTTATTCTATTAAGACCCTGCTGGATTCATTTTGCTGATGTTTTATTAGCAGTATTTGCATCTATCATCATAAGATTGATTTTATGTGCTTATGTGGCATTGTTGTTCTCAGGTTTTGGTATAAGGTATTTTCCTTATAAGATTAATTATTTCTATTACTGGAAATGATGTAAATACAGTGAGACTATCTGTATCTTAAAGATTTGATAGAAATTTTCTGTAAAAATTATCTGTTTTGGGGACAGCTATAGTTCAATGACTTTGTTTTTTCAGTTTTCTAGTGACTACTGTTCTATGCAGGTTTTCTACCTTTTTCTGGAATTTATATTTTTCTGGAAAACCTGTTTAATTCATATTTTCAAATTCATCAGCATAACACTTTATCTAAACTGTTTTAGAGTGTTTTCTATCACATTTCTTGTCTGCCATCAAATGTTTGCTTCTTATTTCTTTCTTTATTATTTTTTTGAGAGATAGAGACAAGCGGTTAAAATTCCAGATTTGTTTCTTTTAGAACTAGGATATGGAACTAGGAGGGGCTAGGAGAAATGAGAGTTGAAGTTTTATGAATATAATAGTAACTCTCTTACCAACATCCACTTACTCACTGTATTCATCAAAACTTCTCACTCTGTAAAATATACCACCTGACCTGGTGTATCTAGAATAGTCACAAATAGGACTTAACTTTCTCATAGACTCCTGTCCCTCTCTCCCCAACTGAGTGGTTGGCTTATCTAAAACCTGTTTCTTTCAATTGTGAATTTTATTGTAACTTAAATAATATATAAACCAATGAATAAGAACATGAAAAAAAGTTAATTAAAAAAAATTGAAACTCTTGCAAAGTCTCTATATTTTAAAAAATTGCTTAAATATAGTTGTTGAATTAAGTGTAGTAGAGAAAACTGTTAAAATCTGAGAAAAAATTGCAAGACATTAGGATTTAGCTCTCACATTACTTCTCAAGGGGTGTTTAATTCTCTTTCCACTTTAAAGAAATTGAAAGTAACAATGAGAGAAGATTATTATGGGAATAGTTTATGTGAGAAAGATGATTGAGCACTCCAGTTAACAGACTCCACTCAAAGAAAAGCTTCTCTGTAAATGATTAGGGATTAACTGTATATTTACGTTTTAGGTTCAAATAAAGTATAAGTTGATTTATTTGACTCTTGGCTTAAATTTGTTTGACTTCTGGCTGAGTTTTTCAGCTAGCTGCTACTGATTGTGGTAGGAAGTGAGTTTCCACCAGACATTAACTATTCCTTTCATTTGTTAATTCATTTGTTGTATTTTTCTAGCCTCTGGAGTGGAATGATGAATGTAATGGGCATTTCTCTGTTTTGGCCCAGTGACCCTTTCTTTGAGAAACTGTACTTTCCTTCACCACCTATGATTCTAACTGGGTTCCAAATCCTGGTTCACCTTGAATAGGTCACCTAAGACAGCAAATGCAAACACTCTCTCCTGGGAAGCAGAATCTGGAGCGGAGACATCAAAGGATGGATGCTAATTAGTCACCCTAATTTCAACATCTTGAAGAAAAGTTCCATGAGTTCCTGACACCCAGTTCTGATTTCCCTTACTTCCTTTGATTCTATGATGTATTCCAGTGGAAAAAAATGGAATCTCCTAATGAACAGCTCCTGGAGGACTGAGGGACCCTTTGAATACATTGCAAGATCAGCTTTTCAGATTTCTTACAACCAAAGAAAACTAACAGAAATTCTTCATTTATTTATTTTAAATCTTGCTTCTTTAATGATAAAAGCATTAAATGCTATGAATTTCCCACAAGTATAGTTTTCACTAGAATATGGTATAATTATCATTAATATTATCTAAGTAGTTTATAATTGCATATTTGATTTGTTCTTTTATTCCAGAGCTATCTAGGAGAAATATTTTTTAAGTTCTCAGAACTCAAAAGCATGAGGATTTTTTTTTTCTATGTACTATGCAGTTTTTTCTAGAATTAAAATTTTGCTGGCCCTTTCACCAGCACATAGCACATTGCTTGGCAAATGAGTTTCGCTAAATACTGAATGAATCAGGCAGAGAATGGGATTTCAGACAGAGAATAAGAATCAGAATGGAAATCAGACAGAGAATAAAAATTTCTACCCTTGAATTTGTAGCTATATTTTTAGCCATTTTTGGTAAACTTTTGCAAATGTCACAGGGATAATTTTTAAAAACACATTTTGTAGGGTAAACAGCTCTATGTCTATTTATTAAAACAACTTAAGTGTATGTTTCAGAGCTTCTAAATTTTTGTGTACTTTTGTTTGAGTTTTCAGTTTATAGAAAAATGTTTAAAACTCCCATCATGTAGAGATGATTATTTCTTTGAGTTAGACTTTGAATCTTCTACAAGAAATGAGGTGGAGTTTTGATGGCCTGAAAAGACAGAGCTCAATCAACACAAGACAAGGATAAGCAACCTTCAGATATTACCCAAATTGCTTTCATTCCTCTGCTAAGGAAGAAAAATCATGTGCCTTTTCTACTCTTGTGCAGTCTTAAACTCCCATGTCAGTCTAGTTTCCTTGAGTAAAAGGGGGACACAAGGAGTTTGCCTTGTCACAAGGAGTCAGGGTTGATGAGCTATTCTCAGTGGTTGGTTCCCGGGGGGTGGTGTTATCTCCCCTTTTATTATTTCCACTGGGGTGGAATTAGAGTACCCAAGAATGACATCAAATCACAATGCTATTAGATTTGAAATGCTAAGGGACCATCTTTATTTGTTTGTTTTTCTTTCTTCCTAGTAGAAACATTAAACAGCAAGCAAGCATCATTTCCAGACAGAGAGAGAGTACTCAAAGGAATTTTGCAAACATTACATGGCCTCTCTGGGAAGGAATATAGAGCTTGGAAAAACTGCCACAGTTTATTAATTCCATTTGTTTTCAAAGAGAATGACAATGTTTCACATGGCAATACTAAAGAGCTCATTAAAAAAAAAAAAAGGTTTTCCAAGGGTTTTTGTATTGTGTATCACATTTGTAGTCTTTTGTTTTTCTTGTTCTTCTGTTTTTGTTTATCTTTTTCTGGTCTCTGTTATTTGACATGTAAAAAACACAGCATGGCTGCTATATTTTTATTGTTAATTATACTCTTATTCATTAAAAATAAGCTTCTTTGTTCAATTTAATGTTTTTTGCCTTAAATTCTACCTTGTTGGATAATATTGCCACCCCTACCTTTTTGTGTATTTATGTTCACTTGGCAGATCTCTGCCTTCCTCTTTCATTTCAAGCTTTCTGATTATTTGCTATGAAACGTGTCACTTGTTTTTTTGTTAATCTTCTTTTATAATTTAAAAATCTTTTTATAATCCTTTTTCTTGTAATAGTAGAATGTAACATGCTTATATTTAGTTTTGAGGTTATTCCTGTCATCTCTAATAACTTAATTTTTTTCTTTTTTCTGCATTAATATGTACTTTTCCACTCAGTGTTGGGTATTTGTGTTCTGTCTCCTTTGTTTTATTAGTTAGCTTTGTTAAAGTGAAAAATTAAATGATTCCTTTTCTTGGGTCAGTATTGATAAAAGTATAGATTATATATCATATATTTTTATTCATTGTGAGATGTCTTTGAGATGGCTTTGGCCATATCTCATTAGCATGTGAAGTCATTCTAGTCATTATAATCACTTTATAAGCTATACTTAACTGCAATTTTAATTTATTTTTTGGTTCCAATATTACTTGACTGTGTGTTTTTTTCAGTTTACAAGTAGAATTTTTTAAGTTGCAATTAATTCACCGTTTTATTACATTGTGGTTAAAAGAAAATCTAGTTAACATAATGTCTCTTTTAGAATTATTGAGGTTTGCTTTTTAGCTTGAGATATTGATTTTTGTAAATATGCCATGGATGGTTGTAACATAATTCACAATACTAGCTAAATACAGATCCAAACTTATTAATTATATCAGTTTTTTATATTCTTAATAATTTTCTTGCTACTCTTTCAGATTCTAGGACAAGCATAATGAAATGCACAGTTGAATATATTTTTGTCAATTTATCTTCTTATTTCCAATACATTTTTTGATGTTTTGATGCTATGTGATTAGGTGACAGACTCAATCATCATTCATAACAATTATATCTTTATTGTAGATATTGTTCAAAATATAAAACAATCACCTTTGTACCATTTAGCGATAGTTTATCTTTATTTCAACTTTATTGGTATTATTATTGCCATTCCTACATTCTTTTTTTTTTCCCCATTGTATGTATCCATCTCATTATTTTGAAACTTTCTTACTTAATTTCAGTTGAGTCTCTGGAAAACCACATATAATTAAAATTTTTTTTAATCTAGCATCCCTTCTTGATAAAAAACCTCAAACACCTAGGTATATAAAGAACATACCTCAAAATAGTAAGCCTGATCTATGATAAACCCACAGCCAGCATACTGTTAAATGAACAGAAACTGGCAGCCTTTCCCCTGAAAACCAGAACAAAATAAGACTGACCATTCTCACATCTCCTATTCAACATTGTGTTGGAAGTCCTAGCTAGAGCAATTAGACAAGAGAAGGAGATCAGGGCTATTCAAATAGGAAAAGAAGAAGTTAAGTTATCCCTCTTTGCTGATGATATGATCCTATACCTCAAAAATCCAAGAGAATCTGTCAAGAACCTGCTTGTACTGATAAAGGACAATGGCAAAGTCTTGGGGTACAAAATAAATGTGCAGAAGACAGACATATTCTTATACACCCACAATAAACAGAGAACCAAATAAAAAGCACAACCCCATTCACAATAGTCACACACACAAAAAATGAAATAACTCAGCTTCTTCCTAACCAGAGAAGTAAAAGACCTTTACAATGAAAACTACAAAACACTGCTCAAAGAAATCTATGAAGATGCAAACAAATGGAAAAATATTCCATGCTCATGGATAGGAAGAATCAACATTGTTAAGATATCTATCCTACCCAAGGCAATCTACAGATTTAATGCAATACCCAATAAATTACCAGTATCATTCTTCTCACACCCGGAAACGACAATACAGAAACTCCTATGGAAACACAAATGACCATGAATAGCCAAAACAATTCTTAGTAGAAGAAACAAAGTGGGAGGTAACATACTTCCAGACTTTAAACTTTACTATAAGGCTACAGTAATCAAAAGAGCCTGAGCCGGGCTCGGTGGCTCAGCCTGTAATCCCGCACCTTGGGAGGCTGAGGTGAGTGGATTGCCTGAGCCCGCTAGTTCAAGACCTGCCTGGGCAACTTGGTGAGACCTCATCTCTACAATAAATCAAAAAAATTAGCCGGGTTTGGTAGTGCGTGCCTGTAGTTCCAGCTACTTGGAAGGCTGAGGCGGAAGGATCGCCGGAGCCCAGCAGGTCAAGGCTGCAGTGGCTGGGAGCAGCCACTGCACTCCAGTCTGGGCGACAGAGTGAGACTCCAACTCAAAAAACAAAAACAAAAGCAAAAACAAAACCACAGCCTGATATTGGTACAAGAACAGGCATATGGACCAGTGGAACAGGATAGAAATTCCAGAAGCAAAACCTCAATTTGTCAACCAACTCATCTTCAACAAAGCCTCCATCACCAACCACTGGGGAGAGGAGAAACTGTTCAGCAAATGGTACTGGGAAAACTGGCTGACCACATGCATAAGGTTGAAACAGGACCCTTATCTGTCACCATACACAAAAATCAACTCTAAATGATCAAAGACCTAAACATAAAACCTCAAACTATTAGAATCTTAAAAAACGCAGGTGCTGGCAGGGATACAGAGAAAAGGGAATGCTTCTACATTGCTGGTGGGAATGCAAATTAGTTCAACTTCTATGGAAGGTTGAACTTCATATTACCCAGCAATCCCCCTTCTGGGAATATACCCAGAGGAATTCTAATCATTCAAAACATAGAACCAACCATGCTGCCCATCGAAACTAGACTGGAAAAAATAATGTGGTACATATACACAATGGAATATTATGCAGCTGTAAAGACAAACATTTGGACTTTGCAGCAACTTGGATGGATTTAAAGTCTGCAATACTCAGTGATCTATCACAGAAACAAAGAACTGAGTACCACATGTTCTCAAAAGCAGACCCTAAAGATTTACCATAATACTGTAAGAAAGGGATTGGCAGTAGTGGGATACTGCCAGGGTGGGAGTGGGGATACAACATCAGTAAGGCTACCAAAGTGGAGACCAAAGGGAGGCCCAAATTTTACCTGTATGATGTCCACTTGTATACCTAATCCTGAATTGTACCCCACATCTTTAAAATAAAATATTAAAAAAAAATTTTTAATTGGACTTTTTGTTTAACTAAATGTATATTTTTGTTTCTAATACCTCTATTTAATACATTCATATTCATTTTAATAACATATTTTTTCATCTGATTTTGTTATTTTATTTAGCACCTTTAAACTTTTTTTAAAAGTTTAGAAATTTTTTATTTTAAAGATGTGGGGTACAGTTTAGGGTTAAGTACACAAATGTTCATTATGCAGTTACCCTTGTTGATAAGGTCTGCCCCCCACAAGCAGAATCCCACTGCTGCCAACCTGACCCCACCCAGCCGGCAATTTCCCACTACTGATAATCCTTTTCTTAGAGTATTACAATAATTGTTCAAGGTCCACTTATGAGCGAGAACATGTGATACTCAGTTCTTTGTTTCTTGGTAGATTACTCAGTAATATAGACTCTAAGTCCACCCAAGTTGCTGCGACAATCATAATTTTGTCCTTCTCTATGGCTGCATAATATTCCATCATGTATATGTACACGTTTTTAAATCCAGTTCTCTTTGATAGGCAGCACAGTTGGTTCCATGTTTTTGCCATTGTGAACAATACTGCAATAAACATGCATGTGTAGGTATCTTTTTCATAGAGTGATTTGAGTTCCTCTGGGTATATTCCCAGTAGGGGGATTGTGGGGTCATATGAAAGGTCAATTTTTAGACCTTTTAGGAATCACCAAATTGTTTTCCACAGAGGTTGTACTAGTTTACGCTCCCACCAACGGTGTAGAAGTATTCCCTTTTCCCAGCATCCTCTCCAGCATCTGTGTTTTTTGAGCTATTGATGATGGCCATCCTGACTGGAGTTAGGTGGCATCTCAGTGTAGTTTTAATTTGCATTTCTTTAATTACTAGTGAGGCTGAGCATTTTTTTGTGTGTATCTGTTGGCTGCTCATATGTCTTCTTTGAGAAATGCCTAATCATATCTTTTGCCCACTTTGTAATAGACTTTTTTTCTTTTTGGCACATTTGATTTCCTTATAGATCATAGATGTTGGGCCTTCGTCAGATGTGCAGTTGGCAAATATTTTTTCCCAGTCTGTGGGCTGTCTCCTTGCTTTCTTGATGGTTTCTTAGACTTTGCGGAAGCCTGTCAGTTTGATGAGATCCCAATTATCTATCTTATCTCTTATGACATGGTCACTTGGGGTTTTGATCAAGAATTGGTTGCTAGTTCCAATTTCCATAAGGATGTCTCTTGCGTTTTCTAAGGTTCTTATAGTTTGAGGTTTTACATTTAGGTCTTTGATCTATTTAGAGTTGATTTTGTATATGGTGATAGGTAGGGGTCTTGTTTTAATCTTCTGCATATGTTCAGCCAGTTTTCCCATTACCATTTACTGAATAGGTTCTTCTCTCCCCAGTGGTTGGTAGTGGAGGCTTTGTCAAAAATGAGTTGGTTGAGAAATTGAGGTTTTGCTTCTGGAATCTCTATCCTGTTCTTTTGGTCTGTATGCCTGTTCTTATACCTATACCAGGCTGTTTTGATTATTGTAGCTTTGTAATAAAGTTTAACAGTATCTTTAAACTTTTAAAAAATCTTTCATTTTTCTGTTTTCTTACCTTTTATTACATTGACCAGATTTTCCTAAATTTTTTTCTATTTCTTTAGGAATTAAATTTTTGTCTACCAATGATAACCTTTAAATAGAAAAAAATGTTTTTTGAATGCCTTCATAAACTATGAAAGAGTTAACAGACTCATATTCTCTTCTTCCTTTTTTCCTTCCTGCCTACCATCTCCTGTTGAGTTTACCAAGAGACACTAGACTTTCCATCCAGATTAATAATAGTAATAGTTCTTCATGTTGTGAATGCTAACTTTTTAAAACTATTCTTGTCATTTGCATTGTTTCACTTCAAGCTAATATCAGTTATGTAGACTAATATAAAATTGTACTTATTGAATTAATTCCTACCCAATTACCACTAATTTACTATCCAATCTCTAGACTCAAGTTATTGGTTTGGAACCACTGTCCATAAATATGTTTTCAAGTAATCTGTAACAAGGAAAACTATTCAATATGATTTTTTTTTAAAGTTCTTGAATGTATGGGATGCTCTTCCAAAGCTCTTGAAAAAGTTAAGTATTACTTTAATGGACACAGAACACTTGGGCCATATTTCTCCCTCAAAATGCTTGTGGTTAATCTTTGGTGACTTTTGGCATCTGGCATTTTTCAGGAAGTCTGGTGTCCACTAAACTGTTTTTAATATTTGAAAGACAACTTTTTAAAATTCTGAATACCTGTAAAAATTTTCTCCATCTTTTGAGTTTAAAAATCTTGCCACAAAGGTGTGCATATCTTCATGATTTTTTGCCTGGTACTTGGACACCTTTTTGTTTTGAAGATTCTAGTATGTTTCAAACCAAAAAATTTTAATGTGATTATTTGTTTAATTATTGCTGCTTCTTCTTTTCTCTGCCCTGCTTCTGAATTTCTCCTTCATAAAACATACACACACAATCCTCTGGGTCTACTTTTATATATTTTTTCATATTTCCACATGTTGTATTCCTTTCTTTAACCTTTTTGCCTGAGCTATGGAATATTAAATATTATCTTCTTGTGGACTCACATGTCCGTAATATCCCATCTGCTGAGTGCTGCTTTCATGTTTACAATGAACAAACCGCTGATTTACTTTTAATAATATAAATAACAGATTAATTTATTTTATTGATAAAATTGAAGCAATTAAAATAAAATGAAAACTGCCCTTAACATCTTTCCAACTTACTTCCCATCCCCAAAGTATAAAGATATGTTTTCCAACCATTTTTCTGTGTATTTATACCCATTTAGAAATGTATGCTTTTCATTATTTACATAGAATCTTTCTATTCATAGCGATTTGCAATCTGCTTTTTTCATTCAACAAGAGGTAGTGGAGGACTTTTCACACTAGCTTAGGTCAGGTTTCCTGGGAAACAAGCTGAGATAGAGATTTATGTGTAGGAAGTTTAGTGGTCACTGCTCTTAAGAATAACGCCTGTGGGGGAGTAACAGAAGTGGGTTTAATCAAAAGAGAAAGTTCAACTGAAATGCAACCACAAAGGCCTCAGTCATCTTATGGGGGGCTTTGGAACCCTTCAGATTTGTTCCATATTGAGTAAAGCAGTCCCTTCATGGATCTGAATATGAATGTGAACTGCCCATGGGGAAGGGCAGCTCTCACTGGCCAAGGGCATTTTCTGGGAAGGGATTCAGTTATGAGACATCAGAAGGCAATCCTCTGGGATGCTGGGGAAATAGTTTCTCCATCTTGAAGAGGGTTACATACAGAGCGTCCTGACACCACGCATGCCAATGCCTATGGATCTAATGGCAAAAAATTCATGTGTGATGATTCTTAGATCCAAAAATATATATTTTGGTTCTAATAGATGCCTGTTGTGGGTAGTGAGTCAGATGAATATGATGTCTGCTTTGACTGAAATGTCACTTGTATAATAAAATATACATTTAAATTATGTAATAAAAAAATAAAAACATACCAAAAGATAAAATAGTACAATAAACTCCCTGTATTAGTCTGTTTTGTGTTGCTATAAAGTGATACCTGAGGCTGGGTAATTTATTTTTTAAAAGAGGTTAATTTGGCTAATGGTTCTTCAGATTGTGTGAGAAGCAAAGTGCTAGCATCTATTTCTGGTGAGGCCTCAGGAAGTTTTCAATCATAGTGGAAAGGCACTGGAGTCAGTGTGTTGCATGGCAAGAGAGGAGGAAAGAGAGAGAGAAGGGAGGTGCCATACTCTTTAAACAGCCAGCTCTTACATTAACACTTAGAGTGAGTGAGAACTCACTCTTTAAAGCAGGGAGAGCACCAAGTCACTCATGGAGGGATCTGCTCCCATGACTCAAATCCCTCCCACCAGGCTCCACCTCTGACACTGGGATAGCATTTCAACATGAGGTTTGGAAGAAAAAAATATCCAAACTATATTGCTCTCTGTAGTGAATTCCCATAAATTTATGTTATCTCAGCATAAGTTGGACTTTCTCAAACCAGAAGTAGAGCTCAGTCACCATGAACACAGGGTCCAATTCTTATCTCTTCCCACTTCTTCAATGTGGTCAGTCCAGATATCTGCCCAACACAATTGCTTTCTGGTAATCCCTTCCCTTTGGGTCATATTGATGAGACCTGCTTTACCCACCCCATTTATCCCTGCACCCCACATGGATTGCACAGATATGTCACAGTGACACCTCTCAGTCACAGTGTGCTTCCATAGAACTTGTTCCTGCTTGCTCTAAGCCCACCAATTAGAATTCCCCACAGAAATCCACCTAAGGCAACATCCTAGACCCCAATAAATGCTTCACTCCTCAGGTCCCTAGCTCTCTCACTTGTGCTCCCCACCTGCTGGTTAAGCCTACATGTACTGGACAGCTCCCCACTCTCCACTGGTCCTAAGAGGTGTGCTGTCTTCCTCTCTGGGATCTGTAAGTAATATACTGCTTCTGTTACTTTACGTGTTTTATTGAATGGCCTCCTCTGTGTCTCCCCTGACTGACACATCTGAACCTAACTTCTTTCCCTTTCAGGGCTCTCCTATAGTGTGGCTGTCTTAGTAGAAATAAATAGGACACATATCAGACAAGAGCCACAAAGGCGTCTGCAAGTATAAACAAATTTCCCACGAGAAGAACATCTGCTCTCATGTTGAACAGTTAGGCGTTAGGCTGCCTGTGAGGATACAGAAGTGTCCCACCAAAGGCATACTAGAAGCCTTTGTGACCAAATCCCCTGGAACCCCCTCAGAGCTGGGCTAGAGTTTATAGCCACTCTTCAGAGAAACACCTAAAGACCAAATTAGAAGAAAAATACAATACCTGCATGTTACTAGCACCCAGGTTCAACAATAATCAATATTTTGCAACATTTTCTTTATCTATTCCTTTTTAATTCTTCTTCTATCTGTGGAGATAGTTTAAAACAATTCCAGACATCATGTCATCACTGAACACTGAAGTATGCATGTATCAAATTAGATGAACATTTTCTTATATAACCCATGCCACTATTATACCTAACACAAATGACAAAAATTCCTTGGTATCACACACTATCCAAATTTGCAATCAAGATTTTCTGAATGTTTCTTAAAATATCTATTTGCCTTGGTTTGTTTGAATCAGAATCCTAACAAAGTCTCTGTCTCCTATTGGGTCATTCTTTCTTAGAAGTTCCTTCTGATCTAGGGTGGCTCCTTTGCTCCTTGCTTTTTTTTTTTTTTTTAATGCCAATGGTTGTCTTATAAAATGTCCTATACTCAGTGTGTGCATCCTTGTAGTGTCAACTAACTTTTCCTTCTTTCCCTCCTCACACAGGTTTTCTATAAATGGTTACTTCTAAAGATTTGTTTAGCTTATGTTTCATCTTTTTTGACAAAAATCCCCTAGAAGTGGGGTTGTGGGCATCCCACTGACTCAAGTAAGGAGGCAGGCAATATTCCATGAAGTGCCTTAGAGCTGTTGCTTTTGTGATGCTAAAGGGATGACTATTAACAACAATGATCATTTCCGCCTGTGCGCTCCTTTACAAAGGTCCTGGCAACCCCTCTTCCAGTGGTGTCATCATTGACCATCATTGTCCAAATCAGCTCATGCTTTTTAAAATAATCAACCAGCCAGGTTTTTCATACTCAAGTCATCCTTTCTTCTATCATTTTGAATTGCCTCTCAAAAGTATAATATCTCAAATCCTATTAAGATACTGAGGACATATTTTTCAAAAATGTTATTCGGTTTTGGCTTCTGTTAGTCTGTTGCGTAGGGAACTATTTTCTTTCTCCTTTTTTAATATAAAGCTTCTTTTTTTTAACTATTGAAACTTGTCAAATGTCTGGTGATTTTTCTTCATTTGTTTACCCTTAGAGAGAAAAGTCTTTCTCCAGTATGGATGGTCGTGGTGATTTCAGTCAGACATAAGGGACAGGCATTTCAAAGACAGCAGTGATAAGAGCAGTTGGGAGGTGAACAAAGTGCACTTTCATCCTTCCCAGTGTTTATAGGCTGAGTGTTTCTGCTTCTCCTTGTGCCCCAGGAACTGCCCTGTCTTCTGGCGTTTCTCTGCTAAGATTGTGGGTGCTAGGGGGCTCCGGGCTTGTCCTCTCTACTTTCCAGAAGTTTTCTTAATGTTTTATTTCCTTGTCATGGAAATTGGAGAGGAAAAGCAGTTAAACACTTGACAATATTGCCTGGGATAGGCCAGTGAAGAGCCTCAATTAAATATCCATCCAAATCCCCATACCACAGTAGTTCTTAAACTGTCTCATATGGAAATCATTTGTTGAAATCTGCCTTTCTACTTTGAAATTTATTGTTTAAAATTATAGCTATCAGCCGGGCTCAGTGGCTCAGCCTGTAATCCCAACATTTTGGGAGGCCTAGGTGAGAGGATTGCCTGAGCCCGTGGATTCGAGACCAGCCCAGGAAACTTGGTGAGACCATGTCTCTACAATAAATCAAAAATCAGCTGGGCGTGGTAGTGCACGCCTGTAGTTCCGGCTACTTGATAGGCTGAGGCGGAATGATCGCTGGAGCCCAGCAGGTTGAGGCTGCGGTGGCCGGGAGCAGCCACTGCACTCCAGTCTGGGCGACAGAGTGAGACTCCAACTCAAAAAAAAAAAAAAAAATTAGCTGGGCATGGTAGCTCACGCCTATAATTCCAGCTACTTGGAAGGATGAGGTAGAAGCATCACCTGAGCCCAGCAGGTCGACGCTGGGGTGGCTTTGAGTGTGCCACTGCACTCCAGCCTGTGCGACAGAGTGAGACACCAACTCAAAAAAATTTTAGAGCTATCTTTGTAAGCATTTAATATATGTCAAGTTACGATTTAAGCACTTTACTGCATTACTACATTTATCCTCATGACAACCCTGTGAAGTTGGTACTATTATTATCCCTGTGGAAATAAACAAAGACCATTCAAAGGAGAACAAGCAGAGGCTATTCTGGGCTTGCTACAGAGAGCGAGTCAGCCTCCATCTCTTGAGTTTGTGTCTCAAAGGCAGGCAGGAAAGTGGGGAAGCTTTAGAAAGGGAGGCTTCAGGCCTGGCTCGGTGGTTCAGCTTGTAATCCCAGTACTTTGGGAGGCCAAGGTCAGTGGATTGCCTGAGCCCACGGGTTCAAGACCAGCCCGGGCAACTTGGCAAGACCTCATCTCTACAATAAAAACAAAAAACAAAATTAGCCAGGCATGGTAGCACCGGTTACTTGGAAGGCTGAGGTGGAAGGATTGCTGGAGCCCAGCAGGTGGACGTTTGAGTGGCCATGAATGAGTCACTGCATTCCAGCCTGGGTGACAGAGTGAGACTCCAACTCAAAAAAAAAAAAAAAAAAGAAAGGAAGGCTTCAGGTGGGGATTGCTGACCTGGGGAAGCAGAAGGTGTGCTAACTAGAAGTTAACTTGTTTGGAGAGCATGTTTGACTTTTTCTGGTTGGTTATAAGTTGGAAGGAAGGGCAAGAAACTGGCAGCAATTGCCCACATCCTGACTGTTCTCGGGCCACTTGCTGTAGAGGTTGAGGGTCAGAGTTTTAGGGTCATATATGGTCTGGCCATTTTCTGTTTGAATATTCAGTCTCTCATTCCTACATTACAGTTGAGAAAAGAGAGTCACAGATAGCCTAAGTGACTTTCTCAAAGCATTGTAGCCAGTAAAGGCAGAGTCAGAATTTGGACCCAGGCAAGTCAAACCACTAGGGAACATCATAGCTTCTCCTGTCAGACCTGACCCACTCCCAGCATCTCCTCTTGCCAGGTGCGGGGCCCAGAGTAAGTGGCTTCTCTCTCTTTGCCTCTATTTCCTCATCTAGAAGAAGACAATTTGAGAAGCAAAACAAAACAAAAGACAACTCCCTCACTGGGTTTTTTAGAGAATTCAGTGAAACAGCAGTTGTAAAGTACCTGGCACTGACTAGACCCTCTGAATATGTAATCCTATTTTCGAGAGAACAAGAAAGCACTTTGTAAATATAGGTTGCTTTTACAAGTCTAGTTGATAGTTATTTACATTCACCAAATCTTTTTTTGTTTGTTTGCTTTTGACAAGGACATTGGGAAAGTTTATTGGAAACATATTTTAGAGAGCTTTTCTTTGAAAAGAATAAGGTGTTATGGCTATACACACCTCCTACTAATTATAATAAAATGTTAAAAACTTACACATTGTTTCTTCAACTCCTGTTCATTGAAATCACTGTGGCTTGAAGCCATCCCTGCTACTTTTCTTATTTGGGCAGCCCTCACAGCAGCATCTGCTTTCTATTTACAGAGCCAAACCCACAGATGCTGCCCTGGTCTGATTAGTTAGACATCACCATAGCAGAATGGACTCCCTGCCTGCCCTCCCCAAACGCTACAGTGAATCTTTTTTATTCAGCTCATGTTCCCAAAGTAAAGCACTTGGCCCTCACAGTCAGCTTATTTCAGGCCAAATCAGAGGCTAATATTTTGCCTGACCACATGCCTGGTTATTAGAGGGGCTGCCTGAGCTACTTTGGGGAGTGAATGGTCCAAATCAAATGTAGCAGAACCTTGGGCTACCGAGAGAGTTGAAATGCAAGTCACCTTGATTGACATTCACAAGAAACTAGTGCTTAACTTAAGGGGCTAGAAAGCACCTTGATAAACTCCACCCATCCTAGGCATGGCATATGCTAGTTTTCCAACAACCATCTTACCAAATGAGGCAGGGCACAGTTGCTCATGCCTGTAATCTCAACACTTTGGGAGGCCAAGGCAGAAGGACTACTTGAATCAGAAGTTCAAGACCAGCCTAGACAACATAGAAAGACCTCGTCTCTATAAAAAATAAAAAAATTAGCCCAGCGTGGTAGCACGTGCCTATAGTCACAGCTACTCCGGAGGTTGAGACCCAACTTAAAACAAAACAAAGCAACCAAACATCTTACCAAATGGTACAAAGATCTTTATAAGTGTATTCACCAGTGTAGATCACAGCCAGAGGCATCAGTTTAGCTAGTTATTTTCAAAAGACTTTGATTTTGAAGAAAAGAAAAGTGAGAAAAGCTCTATTAATGTTCAGCTGCTTTCCACTGAGCCTCATCATCTCCACCAGTAAGCTGGACAGGCCAGATGCCAACAGAGATAGGAATAGGGTAAGATCAGCCAACTTTGAATTTGCGCCTGCTTATATTTCGGACAGTATGCCACTCCTTGACACTGTGTCTCTTGACAACTCAATGAGTTTTAAAACAGGTAAATAGAGGTTTGTAGAAACTGAATGAATTTCCTACGTTTCGGCCTGAACTCAAGCCCATGGGATGTAATATGCTGATTTGTAGGGATATGACTTGACCGACTTGTCTAGCATCAGCAATGATAAGAGCAACCTGTTTTTTGGTATCTTCTGTGCTCCCAGGCTCTTCCCTACCTTTTCTCTAATCCTCACCACAGCCCTACAAGAAAAGTGATTTCATCCTGGTTTTACAGGTGCACGAACTACAGCCAAGAGGGGTTAATTGACTTTCCCTATGTCATGTAACAATTAAGTGGGATAAACAGAATTTGAAGCCAGAACTGTGTGTTTCCAGGGTAACTGCATCTTTTAACTATATCACATGAAACAGGGAACTCTGGAAAGTGATATTCACTTTGCTCAACACAAAGGACTTGAACTTACGGCTACAGCAGCTCCATGTCCTAAGGAGAGGGGCTGGCGGAAATTCTTGCCTATAGGCTCTCATTTGGCCCCTGGTTATATTACCATGTGCCATTTCTGCTTTGTCATCTTTTCTTGCTGTTATATTTTCACATGTCATTGCCCTGGTGCGCCTGTGAGCTCTTGATCCCAGGAATGCTCTTTTATTTCTCTATGAACCATAAATTCATGACAAAATGTCAACACATAAAAAGATTTTGGAATAGCAATTCCAACAGCGATACAAAGAGGGTTGCTCCTGGAGAAAGTTAAAGAAGGTGTATTGGAGTGGAGGGTTTTGTCTAGCACTCAGCAAAGGGAACTTAGAAACCTGATCTTGTCAATACACAGAGTGAGCATGGCTTCATTTCTCAGAAGCTGAGTCACATTAATCACAGTCACGAGGCTAATGTATTGATCCACAAATGTCAATTTATGAACTTAAATGAGAACTCACTGTTACAGGTACAGAAATACTTGATGCTCACGGACTAAGACTCTCTGTTCCCTGGACAGAATCAGCATTAACTGGAGATGTCCTTTCTGTGCTTCCATGCTAACTCATTCTCATCCTAATTGGTTTACTCTTATCTTAGAAATAATAACATGTTCTGTCAAGTTATTTTCAAGCCTTGTTGACCAGAGAGTCATCTTTTCTTTCAAGTAACTTTGTAGATCTTCAATAGATCAATTAGGTGCTGCTTTTATAGTTTAAATCTAAGAGAAATATCTTCTTCATTTGTAAGTTATATAAAGGAAGGGCATTAAACTGTAGGACAAAAGTACTGGCAACACAAAGCACTTGACAGATAAATAAATGAGTCAGGTTCTGAATAAGTATTCATTTCTACCAGTTCAATTAAACTATTCTTGTTAATATAGCTGGTGATCAACATATTACTAAAACCATTGATTAATTATCTGTCCTAATCTTACTTGACTTAACAGCATTTGACAGACAATCTCACTTTCTCGGCCTTGATAGGGTTTCTTCATTTGGTTTCTACATCAATGGTTAGGCCTCCTAGACTCTTTCTGCTGGTTCCTTCTTTTTTTCTCGGTCTCTTGACATGGAGTACTCCAGAGCTAAGTCCCTGGTTGTATTCTCCTCTTCATCTAATAGGATCTAATAGTCTCATGGCTTTAAATACCATCTACCTGCTAGCACTTTCAAATTTGTATTTCTACCCTAGACCTCTCTCTAAACACTAAGCTCATACTCCCATCTCATTATTTGCTATTTATACCCAGATGTCTAACAGACATCTCAAACTTAACATATCCACAACTAAATTTCCTAGCTTTTTTTGCTGTTCACATTTTTTTACCCTCTCAAATTGGCAACAACACACTTCTTGCTTTGGCCACAACACTGGTAGCCTTCCTTGACTACTATCCTCTTTTATATTCCTCATTCAATGCATAATAATGCCTAAAAACTTCTCTTGGCTGTGTCTAAACTATATCCAGATTCTACTGGTATCATCTAGATCCAAGCTATCATCATCTTTTACCTAGATTTTTCCGAAAACCTCCCAACTGCTCTCCTGCTTCTGACCTTGCCATCTACCCTTATTATTCTACTCATAACACTGCAACACTGCAGAAATATCACTTAACAGCAATAGTCAAATGGTATCAACCCTCTGATCAAGACCCCAATATATCCCCATCCCACTCAGAGTAAAGGTCAAAGTTCTTATAATGATCCCATATAACCTGACCTCAACACATTGTTCTCCTTACTTGAGCCTAAACATACCCGTTATTGGTATACCCAGTATTGATCCCATATAACCTGATCTCCAAACACATTGGTCTCCTTACTTGATCCAAAACATACCAGGGAGAGCTACCAAAAGGATTTTGCGGTGGTCATTCCCCTCACCTGGAAAAGTCTTCCTCCACAAATCCATGTGCCTAATTCTCTTACCTCCTACAAGTCTTTGCTTAAAGGTCACATTCTCAAAAACATCTTCCATGACCTCACTATTTAAAATTATACCTTCTCTACTCCACACTCTTGGTTGTTCATAGAGTATTCTATTTTTTCCTACATCATGTATCACCTTGTAATGTACAAAATAAGTACTTATTTATTATGTTTATAGTTCATCATATCTCTCTTTCATTAAACAGAAACTCCCAAAAGTTTGGATTTCAGTCTATTTGGTCATTTATGTATTCTAAGTACCTATAACAAAGCCTGGCACATATTGGTATGCAAAGAATATTGAACAAAATGAACGAATTAATTGATACTTTGCCTACAGGATCCTCTCAAGAGATAAGCTCTCCATACTGGCATAACATATAAAAAATAGATATGAAATTAGATCAGGGAAGATCATGTTCATGTTCATGTAGGGGGTAGGTAGTTTCATGTGAAAGGCAGTCTATGAATTTGGTTCATTTTTTAAAATGCATGTTCTCATTTAAAAAACATAGAAAATGTACTCTTGGGTGTCAGTGAGAAACAATGGAGAGCATAAAGTTTTTAATCAAATCTGGATTATTCTGGAAAACATTCCATAAGACTTGAGAAAACTGTTTATTCTGCTATTTTTATGTTAATTTTTAATGAATATCTGTCTGGCCTAGCAGTTTACAGTGCTATTCAAATTTTCTATTTCTTTGCTGATCTTATCTAGTTGTTCTGTCCACTACTGAGAGTGAGGTATTAAAATCTCCAATCATTATTTTTGTTTTATTTATTTATTTATTGACAGTGTCTCACTATGTTGCCTAAGCTGGACTACAGTGTCATTCCCAGGCATGATCAGAGCACACTTTAGCTTCAAGCTTCTGACCTCAAGTGATCCTCCTCACTTCAACCTCCAAAGTAGCTGGGACTATAGGCTTGTGCCCCACACACATGGCTCCAACTATTATTTCTGAACTGTCTATACTTTTCCTTTAATTCTGTCACTATTTTCTTCATGTATTTTGAAGCTCTGTTGTTAGGTACATATATGTTTACAATTTTTATATCTTCTTGATGGGTTATTCTACTAAGCAATTATTGCATTAATACCAAAAGATAGAGACGTTACAAGAAAAAGTAAAATCACAGATCAATATCTCTCATAAATATAAATGTAAAAATTATCCACAAAATCTGCAGTGTATAAAAAGGATGATAAACCATGACCAAGTGGGAATTCTCCCAGAAAGACAAGGATGGTTGAAGATGAGAGAATCAATCAATGTAGTACACACCATATTAATAGAATGAAGGAAAAAATCTTATATGATTATTCCAATGCATGCAGAGAAGGCATTTGACAAAATCCAAAACTCTTGCATAATAAAAATGCTAAACAAACTAGAAACTAGAAATATAAGAGAACTACTCAATCTGATAAAATATATCTATGAAGAACCTACAGAAAACATTACACATGGTGGTGTAAGACTAAAAGTTTTTCTCTAAGATAAGAAAACAAGAAAAGAACATTCACTTTTGTCACTTCTATTTAACATTGTACTGAAGTCCTAACCAGGGAAATTAGCAAGACAAAGAAATAAAAGTCATCTAGATTGTCAAGAAAGAAGTAAAATTATTTCTGTTCACACATGACATAATTTTATATATAGTAAGCCTTAAAGAATCCATTAAAACCCTCAAAATATTCATACTAATGAGAATTCATCAAGGTTATGGAATACAAGATAAGTATACAAAAATTGATTATATTTCTATATACTAGCAATGAACAATCTAAGATGAAATTAAGAAAACAATTCCATATACAACGGCATCAAAAAGAATACCTAGGAATAAATTTAACCAAGGATGTACAAAACTTGTACATTAAAACTAAAAAACATTGTTGAAAGAAATGAAAGAAGTCCTAAATATATTGAAAGATATTCACATTCATGGTTTGGAAAACTTACTATTGATAAAATGGTAATACTCTCAAGCAATTTACAGACTCAATGTATTTTCTCTCCAGATACACACATCTTGATTTCCAAAAAAAAAAAAAAAGGAAAAAGGTAAAAAGAAAGGGCAGAAGGAACAAAAGGAGAGATGATAAAGAGATTTATTATAAGAAATTGGATCACACAGCCATAAAGGCTGAGAAGTTCCAAGATCTGCAGTCAGCAAAGTAGAGACCCAAGAAAGCTAATGGTATAGTTCAGATCAAGTCTGAAGGCCTGAGAAACAGAGGAGAGAAGGTACAAGTTCCAGTCCAAGTCTGAGTCCACAGGCAGGAGAAGATTTGTGTCCCAGATCCAAGGAAATCAGGTAGAGAAAGAAAATTCTCCCTTTCTCGGTCTTTTTGTACTATTTACATCTTCACCAGATTGAGTGAGGCTCACTCACTCAGGGAGGGCAATATGCTTTACTCAATCCACCAATTCAGATGTAAATTTCATCCAGAAACACCTTCACAGAACTATCTAGAACAATGTTTAATAGAATAACTGGGCACCCCATGGCCCAGTCAAGCGGACACACAAAATTAACCATTACACTAAGTAAATTTTTTTTAAAAGTCCAGTTATTAATTTCACAGAAAACAAAGTTATGTATATTCTACATGGCTCAACTGAGAATAATGTTTACATAACTGTAATGTTAATATTAAATACTAAATAAAATTTGACGTAAGTATAACTTAAGTCTGAGAGAGACAGAGAGAGAGAGAGAGAGAGAGACAGAAAGAGAGAGAGAGAGAGAGAGAGAGAATAATGGTAAAAGGAAGAGTTAAAAAGAAATAAATCTATGTTTCATTGTGGAAAGCCATTTTGTGCTACCTAATACTGTACTGAAAAGTCATAAGTAGTTCTAAAAATAGTATGTTATCTATTGTTATGCAGGTGAATATTAAGAGCAATAGCTTAAAAATGTGAAAGGATGGCCTCTTAGGAATGGAAATTTGAGAACATAGGTAGGGAACTGGGGTTTGTTTTGGTTTGGTTTGATTCTGGTATAACCCTGGTAAAAATTATTTGAATCTATATGTATGCATGTATAACTTTGATAAAAATAAGAACTAAATTTAACATATGTATGGAGATGATCAATTGACAATATACTACTTTTCCCTGGTAATTTATTGTTCTATACGGACAAGATTGATTAGAGGAAGCAAATTCTTTCTGCATGTGAGCACACATATATATGATGTGTGTAGGAGTGTATGTGTGTGCATGCATATGTGTATGTGTTCATGGACATGATAAGATGTGCTTATTCACTTACATGTGCTGAAATGAAAAGAGACATTCATATATATTTAAGTAGACTGGTTTGTAGGCAACAAGAAAGCATATAATGTGATGTTCATAAGAAAAGATAAGAGACAACCTAAAGTAATAGAATTTATTAAGGGAGCCATAAGCAGACATTAAGTTTTTAAACATCTAACTAAACAACTCTTCTGCAGAATGTACAGGCATTGCTAGAGGAAATGATTGAGGATATGGAAATGACAACTTTTTTTTTGCTTTGCATTCATTTTCTATAAATAGAGATATCTGATAATTATCATTGTTAAAAACAATGTATTATTCATTATACAACTTATAAACACAGCTAACACAAGTTCTTGTCAGTTTATAGAACAAATCAATGAAAGAAACACTGAAGAAAATAAATATTTAAATGCCATCTGATATTTTTAAAAAGAAAATCTGTATTCACAATATATAAATTTGGCTGATTAAAAATTAACAACTGTTCTAGAAGGATTTGTGTGACAGCATAGCATTGGAGATTATTGCATACTCCCAGAAAGAAGTAAGGTTTGTTGAGATAGAATTCTGAAAGGGAAAGTATGCATCTAATTTAAACCCTAGAATCTTAACTCTCCCTGTCTGGTAGGAATCACCTGGTCCAGGGAATTTTAGCATGAATCTCGGAGGAATGATTTGGCTCAGACTGGATTGAGATGATTAAAGGACTATTGGGGAAAATTTGGATCCAGCCCAATAATGAACACCAACGGCTGACATACTTGTATACATATATATATGTATATGTATATATATATTAAAGAAGAAAAATAAGCAATGAACTCTGATGTTAATCCCTAGTTGTTTCTGTCTCAGAGTGTATTACAGCTATCCTTGGCCTGTTCATTTCCTGGGTATTACATGTTGCTCTTGATTTGTAAAGGAGATGGCCAATTGTTCACCCTTGTTAAAACTTAATTATTAAGGACCCTTAGTATTTGGTTGTGTTTTCTATAAACACTGTTTTTATCCTGAGTCTTTAGCAGTGGTTTCCAGAATAGGCATTGCTTGCCTTCAACGCAGTTAGCCAGCACTGGCTGTGGGTGTAGGTTCTGTGAGTCTCTGTTCTGGCTGTTATGCCTGGTGCTCTCAGCCCTCATAACCATGTGCTTGACATATTGGAACAAATTGAAGGATATTTTAAATTCTTTTTGGAGGTAAAAATAATTTCTGGCTTAAAACTGGAGCTGAAATCATCCCTATTGTACATAAACACAGGCACCGAGATATTTTCTCTGCAGCACCATTAAACATCCCTCTAGGATTGGGTGACACTGCTCAAATATTTGAAACTTGGCATCATCCATCTTGCAGAAGAGACTTGAAGAGGTAGTTTAGTCTATTCTCTTCTCCTTCCAGGATGGGCAGCACTATTAAAAGATATAAACTGAACAGATGAATTAATATATAATGTCAGCAGTTGGGCATTTCCCCATGATGCTATGCTCAAATGTCCTCTGCATTTATTTATCCCTTTCTCTGTTCCCTTTTCTTCTGGTAACAAAACTCACTTCACAGTTGAAGAACCGAGTCCCTGAGATTTGGGAGGGTTTGATTTCCCCATAGCCGTATCCCTATTGAGAAAGAGAAAACAAGCACATGGAGTTTGGGGACTAGGAAGAGGGGAAATGCCAGTGTGATTGAGGGATTTAGTCTCAGGCCTTTGCCCAAGAAAATTACAGAAATAGACAGCATCTAATTTACTTTCATATGTGTGTTAGCACATAGGAAATTTTGATAGGACTTAGTTTTAATGCCTCTTTACTACTTCTTATGTTTATGTTAACCTACCCCAAGGGCTTCCAAACTTGTCTGATCATCAGAACCATTCAAGAAACTTGAAAGTAAAGACTGACAAAAGTGAACCCAAATCTTGTGGCATAGTATCTAGGAAATGGGTATTTTTTCAGGAGCTTCCAGGTAAATTCTTCAACTGAACCAGCTTTAGAATTCTCTGACCTGAATACAATGTGGCATCCACTTGTAAGTCATTTTAAATGATGACATACTAACTGCTGCAGAAAGGCCCAAGTTTAACTGGGCCAATGTGGTAGTTCACAGCATCCACATCCACGTGTTTGCTGCTAAAGGGCCTGTCACTTTCAGTTCAGACCAAGGAAAACAGAAGGGAGTCCACTTTCCACTCCACAGAACAGGCTGAACCCAGGACAAACGCTGATATTACAGCAGAAGATGCTCTCATTAGAGAGCAGAGAGGCAATATCCTGCCAAAAAAAAAAAAAAAAGAAAAGAAAAGAAAGGAAAAAGGCACTTAAGGATAAAAGTAGTCACTGGCCAATGTTTTGCAGGCTGTTTGGAGGGAAGTAAATCTCCACATCATTGAAAATGTGTATAATTAAAGTGAACAGTCAACTAGTTCATAAGCTGAGAATGAGGGACCCTGCTTCAAAACAGACATCTCAAGACAGATGAAACGGGAGCAAGAATAGAACAGCACCTACTGCAATGATCAGCAGATCTTAGACTATGCAGAGAGATGAGAGGACCAGACCGACAAGAATGGAGAGCCATTCCTTGGCCGCATGTGGTGGCCAGTCTCTCAGATGGTTCCCAGTGATCCTGCCTCATGGCATTCACACCCCAGTGTAGCTTCCTCCTATATTATGCCTGGTCGCTCTGTGTGACTAATCGTGCATGGCGTAAGTGATATGTCGCCACTGAGATTAGGCTGTAGAAAGCTGCACCCTCTGTCTGGGACACTCTCTCATTTGCCTGTGTTCTTGCCCTTTCAGGTCACTTGTTCCAGAGGAAGCCATGTTGTGAGCCATCCTATGAGGAGGCCAACATAGGGAGGAACTGATGCCTTTTGTTGAGAGCTGTGTGAGTGAGCTTGGGAGTGGATCCTTCAGCCTTAGTGAATTCTTCAGAGACTGCTGTCCCAAGTGACAGATTGACTGCAGACTCACCTGAGACCTTGAGCAGGCGGCATCTAGTTTGGCCGGTCCTGGATCCCTGAACCCTCAGAATCTGTGAGATAATAAATGATTATTATTTTCACCTGCTATGTTTTAGAGTCATTTATCACAAGGCAATAGATAATGAATATATCACGCAGACTTTACAGTTAGAAGGTCCATACATTTATTATCAGAAATGACTCTGTCTTCAGAACTTGTAATATATTGATGCTTTCGTTAATTTAAAATGTGTCATTTATATTCCAGAATGTTGGTCAGTAATTCTCGACTCATTTTTTGTCACTGTCATTCATTTATTCCACAAACATTTAATCACCTACAGTATCAGTTCCTGTTTCAGGGCTGTGGATAAGCAGTGAACAAAAGCAACAAAGTCTCTACCTCAGGCAGGGTTCATTTTATTAGTGACAGACCATAAAAAGTGAACCAACACTTAAAAAGGTAATTGCCCGCGGGTTCGAGACCCACCTGGGCAACTTGGCGAGACCTCATCTCTACAATAAATCAAAAATTAGCCGGGCATGGTAGTGCGCGCCTGAAGTTCCAGCTACTTGGAAGGCTGAGGCAGAAGGATCGCCGGAGCCCAGCAGGTCGAGGCTGCAGTGGCCGGGAGCGGCCATTGCACTCCAGTCTGGGCGACAGAGTGAGACTTCAACTCAAAAACAAACAAACAAAAAAAAAACCAAACAAACAAAAAGGTAATTGCATATAGTGAATACATTCATGGGAAAAATAAACATGTGACCTGAATGAGGGTAACTGGCTACAGGGTTGAGGGAGATAATGTCTCTTGATAGGGTGGTGGGGACAGTCATTTTGAGAAGCGGCATTTGCTGAGAACTGAAGGGTAAAAAGTGTGAGCCATGAGAAGGACCTGGGATGGGAAGCCCAGGCAGAGAAAAGCAAGAGCCAGACCCTAAGGTGGCAAAGGAAACTGGAAAGAACCTTTTTCCTTAAAGAGCCCTTACCTGAACTCCATGGTTCATACTTGGCTAAGAAGCTCCCAAGAGGTTGGTGCTCAGATGAACAGCCTTCCCTTCAGCTTGTAGCTAATTCTGGGTTCCTTTTCCCTCCAATACCCCTAGTCCTTTCCAAAGAGCAATAGAAAACACTCTCTTAGATTGTTTTACTAAAATATTGCTTCACAGGCTAGAAAAGATACATTATTACTACCAGATAGTTTTTGAGAAATTCTTGACTCTTTACACAAGGCAGCTTTTAACAAGCAGTTCTTATACTCTTAGCTTCTTATTTACTGTTTCTCCCAAACTTTGAGAGAATGGCATGTTTTAGGCACAAGATCAAGTGTATTTTGTCATATTTTCTCAGGCCACACTCTTGCCCAGCCTCTGGGGGAGTGACCCCATGGTCCTCAGTCCTAATCGGTATCCCACACCTGCTGTGTGAGGGAATTAATCAGTGCACCAGGGCGGATACATGTTGGCTCTGTCTCTCATTCCCTTACTGTCCTAATTCTCCCAGTGGCCCCGTTTTGTGAGTCTTGCTTTGCTTCTTAATGAAGTGTGCTCTGAAAGCTTAAACAGAGCCTCCCATCCTTGAGAGATGCAGATACTGAGTTCTGTAGGGTCCAAGACACCCTCTAATGCACTGGCTAGCTGTTTGGAGCACCTAATGAATCATTCCTTCTTCCACAATCTGATTATGTGACTCTGCTTATATGTAGCAGCAATTAATTTGGAGGAAGATAATGTTTTGCATTTTGCAGTGTGATATAGTGTAGAATCAATCATCACTGTTAGCTTGAAGCCAATACTGTGAGTATTGAAGTGAGCTGAGGAAGGCATTATGACCCTTGGAGAGAAGCTGACCTGTACACAGTCCTGTTTCATGCGACAGTACAATGTCATTGAAAATCTGGTTACTTTCTCTTTCCTGCCCCCTGCACTCCCTGAAACATAAGTTATAATGATGTTCAAAGTGTCACCAGATTGGTAATTGAAAGAACATGTGGCATCTTCAAGAAGGGTTCAGATGGGGAGATAAATCTATCAGAACATCGCTGAGCGGCCCTTCCCACGAAATTCCTTGCGCCTGCCTGGACCGGTTACAAGCGAACTTAATAGAGCCATGAAGCATAGTTTCTATATTGATGAAAAGATAGAGATCATTGAGTCAAACTAATTGCTGCCACAAATGAGGATGATATACAAGTTGAAAAGGAATTGGAGACATACTAGTTGAGACAAGGAACACTAGTTGTGACAACCCGGACTGGATTCCTTCAATGGAAAACAAGGAGAGGCCAGCAGATCTCTGCTAGGTATTGGCCAGTTGGATGCTATGATTTATTTCTTTGTTTCATTTTCATTCAAAACATCTCTAATACATGTATACCCCTTCTGATGGGACCGTAACAGAGATACATTCACCACTTAGTTTGAAGTTGAGAAGTAAAAGGCATTTCAATATCAAAACACAATCTTAAGACCTGGTGGATGGAAGAGGGGGAGGGTTTCTTAAAAACAATATTAAAAACAAAAAAAGCTGGATGCAGTGGTACATGCCTGTAATTCCAGTACTTTAGAATGCTGAGGTGGAGGGACTGCTTGAGCCCAGTAGTTTGAGTCCAGTCTGGGCAATACAGTGAAACCCTATCTCTTTAAAAAAAAATAATGGAATTTGGGCTATATTGAAATTAAGGATTATTTCAAAAGACACCAAAGAGAGTAAGTATCTTCAGAGTAGAAGACATTTATAAGACCTATTTCCTACAAAATATTCCTATTCAGAATATAAAGAATGTCTTCAAACTAATTAGAAATAGACAATTCAGTAGAAATTTTGGGAAAATTGTTGGTTGAGAACCTCAAAAAAAGGCTTTCAAATACTCAACAGTCATTTGAAAAGGTGCTAAACTTTGGTAGTCATCAGAGAAATACTGTCAAACAACAGTGAGGTACCAGTAAACATTCACCAGAATGGCTAAAATAACATAGGCAGATAGATGCTCTGTGTTGGCAGGGATGTGAAGCAACCAAAACATACATACACTGTTGGTGAGAGTGTAACTTGATACAATCAATTTAGAAAATTGTTCTGTAGTATCTGTTAGAAGTGAACATAAGCACACTCTAGGAACCAACAATTCCACTCCTAGGAATATAGTCAACAGAAATATGCGCATGTATTCATTGAGAAACATGTGCAAGATTTCAGAGCAGCATTATTAGAAACAGTCAAAAATTGAAACCCAAGAATCCATCAACAGTAGGATGAATGAACAAATTGTCATATGTATTCACACAATGGGAAACCATACATCACTGAGAAAGAACCAACAACTATGTATTACAACGTGAATAAATCTCACAAAGATAAAGTTCAATGAAAGAATCCAGATACAGAAGACTATATACTGTATGATTTCATTTGTACACATTTTTAAAACAGGCAAAACCCACCTATGGAGTTAGTTAGAACTGGCAAAACTTATGGATTTGGAAGCAGTTGTACTTGGAGGGTGGTTAGAGACTGGAAAAGAACCCAAGGGGCTTTTGGGGTTCTAGTGATGTTCTGTTTCTAGATCCGGATGCTGGTTACTTGACAAGAATTTATCAAGGAATACAATTATGATTAGCATTTCTTTGTGGATGACTTTCACACTTGTATGAAAAGTTTACATTAAAAAATCCACAGATGAATGAATAACCCAAATGTAGTATATCTATATGATAAAGTGTTACTCAACAGTAAAAGGGCATGAAGTACTGACACCTGCTACAACATGGAGAAACCTTAAAAACATTGTGCTAAGTGAAAGGAGCCTGTCACAAAAGGTCATATATTGTGTGATTTCATATATATGAAATGTCCATAAATTACAGACAGAAGTAATACAGAGAGAAAGCACACTAGTGGTTGCCAGGACCTGGAGGGAGGGAGCAATGGGAAGTGACCTCTATGGGTATGGTGTATCACTTTGGAGTGATGAAATATTCTGAAATTAGATAGTGGTGTTGTTTACATAACATAATACTAAAAAACACTAACATATACTTTTAAAGGATATAACTTATGGTGTGAGAATTGTATCTCAATTTTTAAAAAACCTTCCTCAGAGTTAGAATGTTGTATGAAAGGGTTTACATATTCACAACCATCAAGATGTATGACTTCTTTAGTTTATTTGTAAGCTGGCACAGGCTTCCTGGCTCATCTGAACTGTATGTTCCACTTTGGCTTGGGGATCCTGGGTCAGAAATCCTAAACCTTTGTGTAGGGCATGACACTGCCCTTGAAATCTTTGAGAACTACTAATGAGAAAAGAATTTTAAACATTTCAGTCCATACCAGTGGATTCGTGGAAGTAAAGTTTTATGTACATTAAAGGCCACTAAAGCCCTGTTATTTCAAGTAATTTGTTATTCATGTGCCCATAAATACATGTCTGTTACAGAACATTTGTCTATAATAGGCCATCCATCGGGAAAAAGATAACATTTGCCTAATGAATGGGCGTGAATCAAGGATCTCAAAATTTTTCATATGCTTTGATCTAGTAATTCAACTTCTAAGATTCTATATTCTAAAGAGATAATTAGTGATCCTAACCCAGATTAATTTAAAAGGATGTTTGCCACAGGGTTATCCTAGTGAGACAAAAGTGTCCAAATGATAAGGGAAGGACAAAGAAATATAGAGGCAGAGACTCCCAGCACACAAGAGTGATTCTGAGAACAGAGTCTGAGGGAGTCAGCCTGCCCATCTCACCTCCACCCCCTACACACTTTCTGAAGAACAGAGAGGCGCCCATAACTGGGATACTAGAATGCCAAGCCAGATATGCTTAAGTCACTAATCCAGGTGGTCCACCAAGTATGTGATTGCAAATTTTCTCTGCCTCCTCCCTTTTCTCCTCTCCTTTCCATTCTTCTTTCTTCACTTACCCCAATTGCTCAGAGCCTGACCCTGATTAAAATCCCTGGAGAGAAAACTGATCAACTTTTGACCTTGACCAATTAAAATCAGCTGGGGAGTTTTGGTCTGGAAACATCTCCAGAAGTGGCATGGGTCTGTGTAATAAATGTTAAAAGTAGGACAATGAAAGCAGTTGGAGTGTTAAAAGAAGGGCATCCTCATTCATTCGCACCAGTGAATTCTCTGCCAAAATGTTTATCTCTGCCAAAATGTTTGATCTCTATCCTGTAGATGTGCAGAGACACTAAGTGGGAGGAAGGGAAAGAAGGAGAAACTGGGCCACCTTACCTCTTCTTGATTAGCTTTCAGTTCGTTGAAGAGGAACATGGCAGGGCCAGAACAGGTGAGTTTCCTTTAGTAGCACTCCACGGAATTCTCACTTCTGTCCTGATATAGAAGGAAACAGTGTCAGTGTTCACAGGCTACGTTCTTCTAACTTGTTCCACTTTCTTTCTTAAAGTCAAAAGAACCATCACAGGAAAACATCCAAAGGGATTGTGTAATAATGATTTTTTAAAAAATCAATTATTTAATTAAAACTCTTGGTATATAAGTAGCACATGTTTATTATTTAAAAAGTGATATTTGCCCCTGACACTATATCTCACTCCCCAGAATAATTACTCATAACTTCAATGTTTTTGCACATATAATCAAAGTATATGTCAAAGACATGTTTTGGTATAATGAGGTAACTGTTCTCAAATTTAAGTGTAGATTATGCAATCATCTAGGAGGCTTACTAAAAATGAAGGTAGAGGCCTGGAAATTTATGTTTTAAGCAAGCAATGATGCAGGTGGTCTGCAGATCAGTTTCCAAGATGAACCCCAATAGTTTCCGAATCCTAGGATTCATGCCCTGTGCTGAACAGGGCTGACTTTTGTAACCAATACAATATTGCAGACACAATGAAGTATGACTTCGATGGCTAGTCATACTTTCACCTTGTATGCTCTTGGATCACCCTCTTTGAAGGAAGCCAGCTGCTGTGCTAAGAGGACACTCAAGCAGTCCTCTGGATAGGTCTTCATGGTGAGGAACTGAGGCATCCTAACAGCCAGTGTCAGCTTGCCAGTCTTGCGAGTTAGGCACATGGGAAGCAGGTTCTCCAGCCCCAGTCAAACCTGCAGATGATAGCAGTCCCAGCCATCATCTTGAGTGAGATTTCATGAAAGACCCTTAGCCAGAACCACCCAGCTCAGTCTCTCCTGAGTTCCTGGTCCATAGAAACTGTGGAAATGATAAATATTTATTATTATAAGTTGCTAAGTTTTGTGATAATTTGTGGCAGAGCGATAGCTAAGTAATAAAGAACAATTTATAAAGGATATTATTGATCCTATTAGCCACCTTTAAAAACAGTTACATATTTGCATCATATATTTTTATGTCACATGTGAGATTTGGTGACATATTAATGTCCAACATTATCAAAAAGTAAAGTTTCTATAGATGTAATTTATTTCAATTCCAAGTGTTAGCAGTACTAAAAGTTAAAACCTTAAAAAGGGAATCTTTCCTGCTTTTAGTTAAAAATATCATGGTTCTCTGGCTGAAGTTGGGCATAGATTTCCTCATAATCCCCAAGAGGTTTTAGAGAGTTTTTTTTCAATGTCAGTGACAGGGATATATATATATATATAGATAGATAGATAGATAGATAGATAGATAGATAGATAGATATATGTGTGTGTGTGTGTGTGTGTGTGTGTGTGTGTGTGTGTATCCCTGCTGCTAAATAGTTTAACCTCCTTTATTTATTGTCAACCACCTATACAATTTACTTATATTATCTCCAATCCTTACTATTCCTTCACTAGGTAATTATTAAATCATTATCATTCTCATTTTACAGATGAGAGGACTGAGGTTTGGAAGATGAATTAAACTTCAACACACCTTTCAGCTGGTAAGAGGAGGAGCCACACTTTATACTATTTAAAAAATATCAGACCCAGTTTTTGGTATTGACATGTGGTTTACTAACATGGCCACAGGTCTGTGTGAGAGTCGGGGTAGGTTAACCTGCACTGGAATGTTCCTTATACAGATAGCAATTAGGCAGTCAACATCTAATTGTGAGTGCTCCCTGTGTGCCAGACACTATGCCGTGTCTTAAGAAGTTAGTCACTAAAAAAAACAAAAAAACAAAAAAACACATGGACCCTACCTCTACAAAGTATATAGATTGGTAGGCTGCTTGACCAGAATATATCTTTATTTTTTGGTTGAAGTCATAGAGTTAAGAGGCCACTTAATAGCAGAAACCCAATACTTGCAAATAACAAATGTGATAAATGACATCAAATGTTTTTTAATAGCATAAATGGTACTCAGAACACATTTAGCCCAACCATTGCATTTTATTGAAGGATTTGGGGTTCAGAAAGTACAAATAACTAACAAAAAGAACGTTAAACCTAAACCCGTGTGTAAGACCCAGAGTACCTTCCACTCCAATCCAATTGCTCCCCAAATCCCAGGGGTCATGAGATAAAACTACCCCCATCATCGAACTCGTTATGAACTGACTGACTTCTCACCTTCACCTTCTCTCTTGCGGTACTTCTCAGTTCTGACTGCACGTTTGAATCATCTGAGAAGCTTTGGAAATTCATAAAGCTCAAGTTGCACTGACATCAATTAAATAAGAATCTCTATAGGTGGGCCTGGGCAACAGGATTGGTTAAAGCAGCCTAGGCGATTCCATAATGCAGCCAAATTTGAGAACCCCAAATTCAGATTTGGATAATAGAGGCTTGCAGGCTCTTACAGGTTGTTTGCGCCACTTGCACCTTGTACTGGGTTGGCTATTATTCCCCAAAACTGATGTTCTTCCTGACACTGAGAATGTGGCTTTGCTGGCAAATAGGCTTGTTGCCAATGTAATCAGTTAATTTAAAAGGTAGTCATATTGGAGTAGGGTGGGCATTTCATTCAATCTGACTGGTGTCCTTATAAGAAAAGAAGAGACATACTCAGACACACACAGAGTGCCATGTGATACTGCATGCGTGCATGTGTATACACACACACACACACACACACACACACACACACACACACACACACACACACAGAGGGAAGATACCCTGTGACGGAGGCAGAGATTAGACTCATGCAGCTGCAAGCCACAGATCACCAAGGATTGTTGCTGAGACCATGGTTTTGCTGACATCTTGATTTTGAGCTTCTAGCCTCCACAATTAAGATAATAATTTGTGTTGAGTTAAGCCGTCCAGTTTGTGACAATTGGTTATGACAGCCCAGGAATCTACACACACCTCCAGACCAACCTGGGCTTCTCTGCACACCATCTCCCACTTGGAAGGTACAATTCCAGAGGACCAGATGACTCGCCTTCCAGGCCCACTGTGACCCCTCCTCCTCCCGTCCCTTGCATCCAATTGGACTCTAGGTGCTCACTATCTTTTCTACCCTCCAAATATCCCTTCTGTCTTGGTCACTTCTGCAACTCTAGTCAGTTGAATGCCTTGGTCTTCTTCCTTATATTCACTTCCAGATTGCCCAGGCAGCCGATACATCTAGCAGAACTCCTTGTGCCTTAGAATTCTGAAATGCCCTGATTATGTATTTGGAGAACATTTTCCATGTTCTACTTTTTACTTTCCAGCCTTTTGCTCTTTCATCTTTACCCCAGGGAGGGAGAGGAAGATAGTATTTAGAGCACAGACTTTAAAACCAGAGAGAATTAGTTAATTTTTTGGGTCTATTATTTAGTGTCTACGTGGTCATGAACAAAATCTTTAACCCCTGGGAGCCTCAGTTTTCTAATCTGTAAAATGGGGATAATATTTTCTACAGAGAGTTGTCATTACAAGCATGAAGGAGGCCATGTATTAAAGCATTTAGGATGGTGTCTTCAGCACATAGTAGAGGCTAAATAACTTTCTAACTCTCAAATGGCTCTTCCCAATCACATCTAACTTAGCATTTAGATTACCTCTATTAATTGGTCCAATTTCCTATTCTATTGTTCCCATGATATTTTCTCCCTGGACAAGACTACAGGTCATTGAGATCCCTCTCTTCTATTGTTCTATGGAGGCAGAGATAAATTCATGCTTTCTTATAATGTGATAAAGTGATACATCATTATTCCAGCCCTTCAGACGTGCCATTTGCAGAAGCAGAATTATTGACTGGAAAGGAATTTTGTTTCATAAGGTGAGAGACATGAATGTGTGTGCGCACTTTGTTTTAGGATTAATTTCTAAAAATCTATTGAATCTATCCAGAGAGAACGTACACAGCTGGAAGGGAAAGAACTTTAATCTCTGATTAGTGTGGGAAGTCAGGGAGTTATATCTAGAGCCTTCATGAAAAAGTCTAGCTTATTATATAATATGAACAACAAAAGCAACAACAAATGAATGGGGAAAATAATAGACTTAAAGGAAGAATAATTTTCAAAGAAATTCAAAAGAGAAAAATTAGTAAGATAATGATTGGAAGAGACAAGCTAAAAATTTAAGGGTAGAAGATTTGAGAAACTTAAAAGAATGAAAAAAAAACTTTTAAATGAATCCATAAAAGGATTAAAATAAAAATTCAGAGAGATAAAAGGAAAGGTTTAGAGATAAAAATGTAAGTAATTAAAACTAAAACCTGAAGCTCAAGAGCTAAAATGAAAATAAAAGCAAATCCAAATTTATATACTAGAATGTAAGCACCATCTTGTTGTGTTCTCACATGGCCAAATGCTCTATGAAGTCTCTTTTTTAAGGATCTTAATCCCATTTATGAAGGAGATCTCATGGCCTAATAATTTCCTAAAGGCCCTACTTTTTAATACCATTACATAGGAGATTAAGTTTCAACATGAATTTTGGAGGGACACAAACATTCAAACCACAGCAGTTATTAAAAATAATAATATCAGTAATAAAAAAAAACCACAATAAAACAATTAAGTTGTTCTTTGTGGAGACTGTGGACTCTTCCAGGATGAGGGATCCTTCAGGGGTGAGAACTTGATGACCTTGGAGCTGAGCTTGGAGGTCAAAGCTGCAGCCTGAGTGTTCTTCCAGAACTTGAAGGGTTGGTCGACAAATGCAAAGAATTTTCTTCTTCTCCCTCTATTTTCTCCATCACCAAAAGTCTTACTGTAGTCCCTGGCTTGTCATTTCCCTTTAGGTCTCCTTCCCAACTAAAAGACAATGGAGCAGGGAGCTGGCATGTTCAAGTGAACACGGCAAATGAGAGGGCTGTGAGGGGTCATGGCAGGGAAAGCTCACCTCCACTCCTGGCATATTTCCTGGAAAGTCCCACATGGGCTCAACCCTCCATGACCTACATGCAAGCATCTTCTCCCAGATCTGTTCTTCCCACCCCACCCTTGCCCTTCCTGTTCTCATTCTGCTGTTTAACATCTCCACCATCAACCTAATTAATCAAGCAGGCAACCCCAGAGTCACTCGGGACAGTTCCCTCATATTCACTCCCACATTCAGTTGGCCTCCAGGTGCTATCTCTTCTACCTCCCAAATATTCCTTCTATCTTGGTCACCTTGGTACTTCTTTTTCAAGCCTTCACAGGAAACAAGATGGGTCTGAAGAGAGAAGCAAGGGTCCAAGCATAAAGGGATTTAACTTCCTTATTATGGCTTTAGGGATTTTGCAAAAGACAAAAGTTTATAAAGAAATGTAACATTTCAAAGGCAGAGAATGAGGAGGAGCTGGGAAAATTAAGTGTCAAAAAAAGGATAGTTGGTACTGGATCCAGTAGATGTGCAGATTCCAGAAATAGTTCCATGGCATTGGGCCTGCCCTGTGCTGCCTCACATGGCATGACTCAGCACTCTTCTGGGCATGGTGTCATCTTAAGCAGCAGAAATAGACTTGCCAGCTCCTCATTGGCTGAAGTGGTTCTGGAGAGATCAGTCTTCACAGTTTCTGTCTTGTTTAACATATGTTTTATTCAAAGAAAGACCAGAAGATCTAAGAGACAGTGAAGGCTTTGGGGCCGAGATACTTTTTAATAATCTGTTTCAATCTCCGTTTTTATCCCTCCACATGGAAACAGGGGTGGATTCAAATCAAGGAACTGCAAGTCATGACCCAAGATCCTTTTTCCTCACTAATCTGATTAGATGCTCAATCTTCTGTTGTTATCAGATTCAGGCCATCACTTAGACACCATGGCCAGGCTCTTGAGAGATACAGAGGCTTTCCTTGCATGAAGAAACTTTGAGTTTAATGTGCTGTGAACCGACAGTGTCTGGAGGGGGTCTTAGGAGTGGGGAAGGAAGATGTGGCCGTGAGACTTCTGGCAACACATTCTAACACTGACATCCCTGGGCAAATCTCCCCCGCTTGTTTGAAAAGCAGCACAAGTGGATGTCATGCTGATGGTAATACGATTTAAAATTAGTCTTAATGTGCCTTTATCAAGGGAGGCTTAATTGCATGGTCCAATCAGTACACAAAACACTCCAATGACAATTTTGCTGACAAAGTAATTCTAAACAAACCAGAGGATTTAG
>NW_007252178.1:766177-794992 GCF_000164805.1 Carlito syrichta | reverse complement strand
AGTGGCCGCTTCCGGCCACCGCAGCCTCGACCTGCTGGGCTCCGGCGATCCTTCCGCCTCAGCCTTCCAAGTAGCCGGAATCACAGGCATACGCTACCATGCCCAGCTGATTTTTTTGATTTATTGTAGAGATGAGGTCTCGCTGCCCAGGCGGGTCTCGAACCCGTGGGCTCAGGCAATCCACTCACCTCAGCCTCCCAAAGGCGCGGGATTACAGGCTGAGCCACCGAGCCCGGCTGAGATACTTTTTAATAATCTGTTTCAATCTCCGTTTTTATCCCTCCACATGGAAACAGGGGTGGATTCAAATCAAGGAACTGCAAGTCATGACCCAAGATCCTTTTTCCTCACTAATCTGATTAGATGCTCAATCTTCTGTTGTTATCAGATTCAGGCCATCACTTAGACACCATGGCCAGGCTCTTGAGAGATACAGAGGCTTTCCTTGCATGAAGAAACTTTGAGTTTAATGTGCTGTGAACCGACAGTGTCTGGAGGGGGTCTTAGGAGTGGGGAAGGAAGATGTGGCCGTGAGACTTCTGGCAACACATTCTAACACTGACATCCCTGGGCAAATCTCCCCCGCTTGTTTGAAAAGCAGCACAAGTGGATGTCATGCTGATGGTAATACGATTTAAAATTAGTCTTAATGTGCCTTTATCAAGGGAGGCTTAATTGCATGGTCCAATCAGTACACAAAACACTCCAATGACAATTTTGCTGACAAAGTAATTCTAAACAAACCAGAGGATTTAGAAATAGGTAAAATCTCTGTGGAATTACTCAGTTTTGGGTGTCACTGAAGTCTGCCTCTGTTCAAGCCTACCTCCTCATGCTCTAGGTTTTCTGATTTAGAATTTATACATTCAGAATTGATAAGGTTTCCTTGCTTGAGACACTAGGAAGGAGCTCTGCTGTTTACTTGCTGTGTGATCTTGGACAAGTCACTTATCCTCTCTGAGCCTCAGTTTTCTCACCTGTCATATGAAGGAAATAAGACCTATCTTGAAAGGTTGCTGAGAGAGTTAAAATAAATGAGTTATGTGGATTGTTTTTGTTTCCTTCCAAACCCAGATAGCTATGATGCTCTCAGTCTTAATGACCCAAGAACGTTGTTGTTACATTTTTTTTGTGATTTGCAAATAGGGTCATTGTATATCTGGTTCAGTGGTTCTCAACTTGGAGTGATTTTGCCCCTCATTGTCATTTCCCAAGGGACATTTGGCAATGTCTGGAGACGTTTTTGATTGTGACAACTAGGGGGAGAGGGGCAGGTTCTACTAGCATTTAGTAGGTAGAGGCCAGGGTTGCTGTCAAAAATCCTATAAAGCACCGGACAGACTCTACACCAACTAGTCATCTGGCCCTAAATCTCAATAGGGCCCTGGCCCTAAAGGTTGATATATATTGTCATTCATGAGTTCTCTGAAGGTAAGGTGTGTGTATGTCTTCCTTTCTTGTAAAGAGGTTTTAAAGAGGGCTGAGGAAAAATACTCAATGGAAATGCAGCGAGTCCCAAGGGAAGCAAACCTGAGTTGGCCAGTATTTCTTTGCTCTTTGTTTTCAAGTTGAGGTTCATTAACATTTCCCCAAAATTCTGCATCATCTCATTTCCTTTTGTCTTGAAGTATTTCTTTTAACTTTTCTCCATGTGGTATATGGAATTTACTTAATTTTGCTATCCTTCTCATCTATTAATTCTGAACATCGAGAACCATATTTATAGGGATATCTGACATATGAAGTCAAGAGTACCTAGACCTGTCTGGAGGCTTCTCCAGAGGTCATAGTGAGGGGTCCTATGAAAAACATGCGAAGCTCTAGCAGAAGACAAATAGGATCACTGGATGAGATCCCAAAGAAACCTGGCTACACTGAGGGCAGGTGTATGAATAGACTCATTCTCCCCAGCTGACTTCATTCCGCTGGTGATACCAATACATAAAATATACAGTATATTGTCGGTTCTCTTTGATCAGAAAGAAAACATTAAAATATTGATGGTTATTTTCTTGATTAGAAGTAATTTTTTTTCTGTGAACAGGCTTTTGAATTTTCTGAGTAATTTATATATTAAAAACTATAGGCATATATTATTAAGAAGAATTAAAGAGCCATTTTTGGAATCCTACATGAACTTTATATTCTGAGGATTTCTCCTCCTCTGTAAATCACAGGTTAGATGTTGGCAAGCTGCTGCTAAGAGATAAATTGCTCTCCTACCTTCCCAGCTGAGAGTCATGTCTAGGTAACAGCTGCTTCCATAATGACTTTATTTGGTGATGGATGAATTCTTGCTTTACAGATGCTGAGATGACTTGAGCCAAATGAAATTGCATGTATGACTGTTCATTTCTCCTCACTCCACTCACAGTAGGTACCAAAGAGAGAGGGCCCCAAAACAGGGCAAAAGGATGTGACATTGCCTTCCTCCTCATGGAGGTAGTCAGCCCTGGGTGCTGCCTCTGGAGAGCTGCATGCTGCTGGAAAATGTACCAGCACAGCAATATTGCCTCCACTGTGCCAAGCTCCACACCCGCCCAGGCTCTTACTCTCTCTTCTGCTTTGCATTTTGTGGTAGTAACGTAACACTCTTTTCCAACTGTAAATAGGAAAATGCAAAATCCAGTCTTGAGAAGAAATGTTCTCACTTCTCAAAGAGCTACTAGTTTGTAACGGGAGGAATGCTAGAAAGCTGTTTATAGGAAGCATCACAGATGTTTCTCGAAACAAGGGAGTGACCCTATGGCAGCTGAAAAGCATATACCCGGGGTGCCCAAAAAATTTTAAGCAATGTTATCTATGTGTTACTTTTAGTTTGCTGTAATAAAGAGTGTCTGGATGCTGATGGTAACTGCTTTGAGCACCTCTTGCAATTGCAGAAGTCAAATGTGACTTGCAGTTCTTTTTTGTTAATGGTATATATCAAGCATTACAATTTTGATATAGTTTTTTCCTTTCTTAAAATGTGTATACATATTTTTGGCAACAACTTTCCAAAGTTTCCAAACAACTTCTGGACATATATTTTGGAATCTAACCCTTTCAAAGTCTGCCTTGCAGTCCAATGAACTCAAAGAGAAGTTCACTAAGAGCACATATAGAAGAGAGAGATAGAAGGACCCAAAGGACCAGAAAGAGAAGAGCTGGGAGAACCCAGGATAAATCCAGGTTCAGGGGAAATACGAGAACAGTGGGGAGGTTCTCTCAAAACTTTTGACCAGAACAAGACATTGTGGATCTCTGGTAAAAAAACAACAGCAAAAAACAAACAACAAACAAAAAAACCTAGGAGAACCAATTCAGCTGTTGAGACCCGCTCAGATGTGAGGTTGAACAGGTGAGTCATGGAACCCAGGAACCATGACAGGGTCTGTAGACCCCCACGCAGGCTTGAGTACAGGGCACAGCTCACAGGGCTTACAGGCAAGGCTAGTGTGCTGGAGATAAGTGATTCCCCTAGCAAAATATAGGAGCTTATTTCCCCCATCCCAAAGAGAAATGGAAAGTCTCACACTTGGGATCCAAAAAAAATGAATGACATAATTATCAAAAGATGAAGCTTTACCACAAACTGTCCTTTTAAGGATAGTAGAGCCCATGAAGTCAGAGAAAGTTTGACAGTCCCTAATTTAACCCCTTCCTTACTGTGTGATCTAGAAGTCTTAGTTTTTTTGACATTTTTAAAAATACAGTTTTCCCCCCTTTTATTTGTTTTTCTTTATTTCAATAGCTTTAGGGGGTATGAATAGTTTTTGGCTACATGGTTGCATTGTATAGTGGCGAAGAAGTCTGGGCTTTAAGTATACCCACCCCCATCACCTTGCACATTGTTCCCAATAGGTGATTTTTTTGTCCCTCCACCCCTTCCCTCCTCCCCCTTCTGAATCTCCAGGGTTATATAATTCTCTGTGCCTTTGCAGACCCTTGGTTTAGCTCCCACTTATAAGTGAGAACATGCAGTATTTGATTTTTCTGTTCCTGAGTTAGTTTACTTAGGATGATGTTCTCCAATTCCATCCAAGTTGCTGCAAAGGACATTATTTAATTCTTTTTGATAACTGAATAGTATTCCATAGTGTATATATACCACATTTTCATTATCCACTGACCAGTTGATGAACATTTAGGTTGATTTCACTTCTTTGCAATTGTGAATTGTGCTGTGATGAACATACAAATGTAGGTATCTTTTTTATTTAACAACCTCTGTTCCTTTGAGTAGACACCTAGTAGTGGGATTGCTAGATCAAATGGTAGATCTGCCTTTAGTTACTTGAGAAATCTCCGTACCAATTTCCATAGAGGTTGTACTAATTTACACTCCCAACGACAGAATACAGTGCAAGGAAAGCATTTAGCACAATGCCTTCACCATGTGATCAGTAAACAGTACCTATTAGTATTAATGGCAGTCAGGCCACATAAGCACCACATGCCTTATGCACAATAAAGACAAGTTGCAGAGACTTTGCCATCACTTCTAGCACCATTTAGACAACCCTTAGCTCCCAGCCTTGCTGCCATCATTTGTTGGTTCTGCCTGACTCCTGCAAGTTGACTCACTTTCCACTTTTAGCTGTATTCTACACCTGCAGGTTGGACCACTTCTGATTTTATAGGTAGTATCCAGAGTTAGACCCCCTTATTCAACACTTGGCACTTTTATACAGGCAAGCGGGGGTAAGATTTGTATAGTGACAAGACAAAATCAATTCAGGAGGAAAAAGTTTTAGTTAACCATAAAATCCATGAGGTCAGCAGCAAACTTGAGAAGAGGGGTGAGTGTGACCTGATTCTTAAATTCAAAGGGGCCTCAAAGTGGGCATATGTTTGATTTTTGGCATCAGAAGGGTCTGGTTATGAATATTTCCTAGGTACTGTTTATTGAGTATTTGCTATGTTCTAGACACTGTCCTTTAAAACTGGTAAACTTGACTCAACATAATCCTTCAATCATTCTCTGAAAAGGATTGTACAAAGTCTTAAAAAACAAGGAAATAATTTACCTGAAATCATGCAGCCAGCAAGTGTTAGAACTGGAACTTGACACAGAACTTCAAAGCTAATATTGCTTTAACAACTGAAGAATGAGGGCATCACCCCAAAGTTAAACCTTTCCTCAATGATCAGTAATTATCATACACATATTCATTGTCTTTCCCTCACCCTCTCAAACATGATCAGCATCATTATCTAGAAAAGCACTTAAGGATTATTTTATAATGTCCTATTTTTTGCCTTTGTTCTTTAAAATTATGTTTGGTATCATTAGATCTTGCTAAATCTCTTAGAGTTTTTGGTCTATACTGTTACCCAAAATAAAATAATATAAAATAATGAAAAATTTAAAAAAGTGATTATGTTCTTTGATCATGCAAAAATACTCTGCAAGTAAGGCCTTTTGTTTGCGGACTGTCAAAATGCATTTAGAACACTGATTGGTTTCAAGTGACCTATTTTAAACAGAATTCTATTCAACTAAAATTTATCTATCGTAGGTGAACTATAAACCATGCCACATAGGAAGGCTTGAAATAAATGGGAAAAGAGAAGACTCAAAAGGGACATAATGGCTATTTTTAAACATTTAAAGGTTGTCGTGAATAAGATGGATTGAATGTATCCATGTGGACTTAAGGAGTACACATGGGACTCATAAGTGAAATTCACTAAATGTAGTGAGTGTTCTCATATGCTCAGATATATTCAGTTTATTCAGTGTTAGAAGGGGGCATGTTGATGACTAGTTGGGTTTTTGGCACAATAGTTTTCCAGCAAAGGCTGGCTTGAGGATGAGATTCTTGCTCTTGAAGGGTAGGTCAAATGAATGATTACTGAGAATCTATGATTTTGCCCATTAAATTTCATCATCCAAAGAGACAGGTATTTGCTGTTGGAAGTTTTTGCAAGAATTTAGGATAGACAGACTAGGGGTGGAGATAGGGGTGTCACTGCCCATGAAGCTACAGGAGGGGCTGATCAGAAAGGGGGAGAGATGAGAAAAGAGATGGAAGGGCTGCGGTCAAAAGAAGTTCATTGAGTGCCCACTATGGGTGGTGGATGAACAGAGACACAGTGCATTGGTGGAAGTAGGAACGAAGCAGGAAGTGAGACTGCAGGGGGCAAGAAAGCATTGTAGGGGATAGAGTGGAAAAAGTTAGTCCAGGACAGTAATCTGCTGACACTGGACTTAAAATGCAAAATAAAATGTTCTTATCTCAAAGGCAAATCATGCTTATTGCAAAAATCTGAAACACAGACTTTCAATAAACAAACAAACAAAAAATATAAATTCCCAGAATTCTATTCAGTCAGAGAAAACCATTAAAAACACCTTAGAGCATATTTTTCTAAATCCTTTTCTAGATATATATAATAAACACATTGATATTTAAGGATAAAACACATACACATTCTCATACTGTTTTACAAGCTATTTTTTTTTTCCAGTTAACATCTTTTAACATCTTTCCTTTTAATGGACTACTTCATGCAATTTTGAATGCCAGTTATGTGTGTCATAGTATTACATAGATGTCTCAAAGTTTATTTTAGCTATGGGTTTTAAAATTTTATTTTTTAACACTGGGATCCTTTTATAAAACAAAATCATACACGGGGGCTAGCATGTCAACACAAAAACAAAACAAACGGAGCAATTCCTTTTGACGAGTAAAATTACAAGACTAGGAGTCAGTCATATTTGAAAACCTTGGCTATCTATTACTTTTCTCCAGAGAGATTGTGAGAGCCTGTTTCATGCCGCTTTTACCATTACTCAATATTTAAAAGTTTTCTTAGACAAAAGTTTAACTCAAGATATTAATGTGCCTTTTGATATATTTGTGACCTTGATCATTTCTTTGCTTATTGATTTATGGTTCTTTGAGAATTTACATATTATCTTAAATTCACATTTCTTTTGGATTATGCTCTGTTGGATTATTCTGCTTTTCTTGTTAATTTGTGATACTATTTATACATTAAGGGAAGTAATGCTTAATTATATAGCCATTAGCTCATTGGATAGGCCAAAAAGGTATCTCATTTTAGTGTACATTTCTTCAAGTTTTTGTGATGGTAAATATTTTTTACATTAGTCTACTGGTAAATTACATTTGTGCTTTGTTAATTGGCTGTTGATTTCCTCTTCACATTTTTTATTAGAGTATTCTTTTTTCTTATTTTATTTATTATGAATTGATTCAATTTTATTACATTTTCCTGTCTATTATAGGAAAGTCACACACTTTGTTTCTAATATTTTCAACAATTATGCTTTAATTTTTAACATGTAGAGTTGATTTAAAGTCTAAAAAATTAGTATCTGACTGAAAAATAAAAGGTTCAAATGTGTTACATTAAAATGTTACATTACACCCTTTCATTGTATGTTATATTCTTCTGTATTTTAATTCCATGTTGTTTTAAAACACCTAAAATTAGCTATTATTGTTGTTTTTACATGGTTATTTCTAGTTTAGATATACTTCCAAATTAACCTTTTTCCCCTCACTTTTTAGAGATTACGAGTGACAAATTTTCTCGAACCTTGTTGGAAATGTCTTTATTTTGTTTCCATTCTTGATTAAAGTTTAACTGGGAATAGAATTCTAGTTTATAATTATCTTCTCTCAATGCTATTGAGAGAGGAGATAGCTAGAGAAAAAGCTAGGCAGACAGACAGGGTGGGTCCCCCAGTAACAAAATATAAAAAACTTCCTGATTGGTAAACAAGCTCCCTACAAGCCTGTCAAACTAGAGCTTAAGTACTCACTGCTGGGATGGAAAAACAACCAATCAGCTCACTGCCAAGTGCCAACCAATCAGCTCACCATTAAGCCCCTGCCTCCTGCCATTGATTTTAGTGGTGACCATTCATCACAGCTAGTGCCAACCAATCAGCTCACACCTAGTGCTAGCCAATCGGCTCAGTCTTAGGGCTATATCAGCACTGGGTTTCTGCCCCAGATTGGCAACCCCAGCAAGTTCCCTCCTGCTCTGAGAGCTTTTCTGTCCTCTCAATAAATCCTGTTTTTTCAACTTCTATACTCTCATGTCCCTCATACCTCCTGGGTATGAGACAAGAACCGTGACCTGAAGAACTGCAGAAGATCATCAGAGCTGAAGGGCCGTGTACCTTGGAGGGAGCTGCCAGCAGAAGGCAGGACTCTGAAGCTGAAACACTTCTGGGGGCTGGCTTGCCAGCCCACTGAATCAGCAACACTCTCTGGACTTGGCTTGCCAGTCCATTAGAGCCAACACTCCTGGGGCTTGGCTAGCCAGGGCCCATCAAACTGACACTCTCAAAGCCCAGGCTGACTTGAAAAATCCTTATCACTATGACAGCATGATATCTTCAGACTTGCACTCAGCCTCTCAACTGATGTTGCAATCATACCTCTCTCTTCATTGCAATGCACTGGGGATAGGACACTGGTATGCACAAGTATTGATATCCTTGTCCCCAGAGTGTCAGGACAGGCAGAGCTTGGGTTGTGGCCCTACCTGGTGAACAGACTCATATGTTTGCCCCAATGTGTTGTACAGGTATCACAATTTTCAATATATGCTGTGACCTGAAAATCCTCAGAGCACTTCATTCAGGGCACTTCTCTATTTTTGCTACCGAGGTATCAGCTTTTAGGCTAGTTGTTCCTTTGAAGGTAATCTTTTTCTCTAGCTAGTTAACATTTTCTGTGTCTTTGGTATTTTGCAGCATCACTATAATTTTTATCAATGTAGATTTACTTACCTTGCTTGGGACTTAATAAAATTTCCAAACCTAGGGATTTTTGTTTTGCTGGAAGATTCTCAGTCATTATTTCTTAAAATATTGCATTTCCACCATTTCTTATTCTTTCCTTCTATAACTCCTATTAGAGTTTTCATCTTCATGCTGTTTAACCTTCACATTTTAAAAAATTTCTAATTTCTGTATGCTGCCTTCTGGGTAATTTTCCTCAGATCTGTCTTTCACTTTATTAGTTCTCTCTTCAGTTGTCTCTACTATCTATCTTGTGTTTAACATGCCACTGAGTTCTTATTTCCAATGACTATGTTTTCATGTTTTATTGCTTCCGGCATCTTTTTTATTCTGGGAGTTTTGATTCCATTTTAAATACATTAACTTTATGTTATTTTCATGTTTTTATTCTATTATGTCAAGTTTGGGGTTACATAATCTTTTTACTCTTTATGGATTGCTGCCACACATTACTTTTGTGCACAACTTTGTAATGGTGTTTGGTTTTTGTGTGGAAATCCTTTGTAGTTTGACTTTTGGAGTTGTACCCAGAATAGTTCTTTAATTTACATCTACCAGGAGTTCCAGTTCTATGCAGCCCAGGGTCATGCTTTATGTTAGTCTCTTAAGTAGGCATTTGAAGACATATGGGAGTTGTATGGACTTGAACCCTAAAACCATATGAGTCATAGGCCTAAGGCTTCAAATTTTCAGGCAGTCTTATTCTTATAGTCCAGTCAGAGACGATTTCATATTAGTTTCCTGTGACAATGGATAGTTTTATTTTATTATATTATTATTTTCTCCTATCTAACCTGCAGCTGAAAATGTAGCCCTCCTAGTATTCTGGCTTTTATGGGAAGACCCCACTTCCACTCCTCACCTAGCATGCACATGGGGCCTGGTTTCTATCTCCACCTGGACAGTAGAACCTACCCCTATCATGGTCCTGAACATCTGGGGTTAGCCACATCCTCAGCCATTAGCTTAGTTATTTTGGTTAGCTTAGAATTTCAGTTCTCTCCTCATCACTGGTGCCTGTGGATTTCTTATGTTTTAATACAAGTTCCTGGAAAATCATTTACAATCATTTTTAATTGTATTTCATTTTTTGTTATATTTAGAATAATTTTGGGGAGAGGATGCTGGGTATTGCCATGGAACCAGAAGCTCTTTATACTTATTTTCTCTCTTATGGTGTAAAGATTCTCTTCGTGGCCAAATATATGATTAAATGTGAACATATTTCAAAGCTAAATAAAGAATGTATAGTCTTTGTGGATTACATATATCAAAACATCTTTTGAATTCAGTTAGTCATGTTAGATAAAACCTATAAACCACTATTTAAAGGTTTTGCCTAAGGAATGGTGCTCATCAATTCTCTTGTATATGTAATCATTTTGGTTTATATATTTCAGGGCAACTTTATTTGGCATGTAGATATTCTTGTCAGTAACATCAACATGATAAATTATATCAGTATAAAAGGGTACAGGAAGTCCTAACTTGCAATGGGTCACTTAAAATTTTTTGGATTTTATGATCATGTGGTACTGTCACGATTTTGGGGTCCTTTGAATTTTGATCTTTCCCAGGTTAGCAGTGTGCAGTACATGAGATATTTAACACTTCCTTATAAAATAGGCTTTGTGTTAGATGAGTTCGCCTAACTCTAGGCTAATGTAAGTGGTTAAAGCACATTTTAGGTAGGCTAGGCTAGGCTGTGACACTCAGTAGGTTAAATGTATTAAGATATTTTCAGTTTACAGTAGGTTTATCAGGATGTAACCCTATAATAAGTCAAGGAGTATCTGTATTATAAAATAACTTTATTTTCACATATTTTTATTTTCAGTTTTACTGTGCCTGATATTTATTTGCTCCTTTTCTGCCACTTCCTCTCCCTACCTACTCCCTGGGACTTTTTGCTGGTATATCTTGCTCATCTCTGTATTTTCAATTATTTTGTGGCATTTTGTTTTAGGCATATATCTTGTAACCAGCATTTAAACAGTTTTTACTTTTTTAGTTAGTCTGAGAAAGATTTGGTTTTGTATTTATATGTTGGACTTTGGAAATACAGTTGACCCTTGAACAACGCGGGTTTGAATTGTGTGGGCCCACTTATATGTGGATTTTCTTCTGCCTCTGCCATCCATGAGACAGTAAGACTAGCCTATCCTCTTGCTCCTCCTCTTTCTCTTAAGTCTGCTCAACATGATCACAACAAGGATGAAGATCTTAATAATGATCCACCTCAACTTAATGAATAGTAAACATACTTTCTCCTCCTTATGATTTTCTTAATAGCACTTTCTTTTCTCCAACGGATTTCATTGTAAGAATACAGCATATAATACATATAACGCATAAAATGTGTATTAATTGGCTATTTATGTTATCAATAAGGCTCTGGCCAACAGTAGGCTATTAGTAGTTCAGTATTTGGGGAGTCAAAAGTTATACTTGGATTTTTCGACGTGTTCAGGTCAGTGCCTCTAACCCCCCTGTTGTTCAAGAGCTAAATGTCTAAACTTTTGTCTTTGTTCTGTCTTTTGCAGTAATGATCAAGTATCATATCCTTTGTATACAACACCCTGTATATAATCTCTGACAGACTCAACTTGTTCCCAGTCATTTGATTGATTGAGTGAATGATTGAAACAGCCAACCTGCTTTAAAAGTGGACCACCTTTAACACATGTTCTGCCTCCAGTCCCACCCTTTCCCAACTCATCTTTTGTGCTGCTGCCAGCATGACAGTGGTGATCTTAAAATGCAAATCTGGTCATGCCACTTACCCAGGTAAGATAAATCAGTGGCTCCTGGTCACCTAAAGTATATACTTCCAACTTGACATGCTGTCCAATGTTCTTTATTTTTTTCCAAGCTTATCTCCTACTGTTCTCTCCCCCATATTTCTCTCTGTTCCTTCCACAAGTTTCCTCATTCTAATGCTTCATGCTGTTAGGGTATAACTATATTTTTATATGGGATTATACCATCCATACTTTTCCTGTCAAATTTATTTCAAATTACAGTTTTATTGTGTTACCTCAAATCCTTAATTCAAGAAGCATATTCAAATTCTTAAATTTTCCTTTCTTCCTTTCCCTTTTTTGTTTATGTTTTTCAGGAAACAAGCTGAAATGGTTGAAATGCAGTTAGCCTTCCATGTCTGCAGTTTCCTTATTCTTGGATTCAACAGGCCATGGAAGGAAAATATTTGGAAAAATATATAATAAAAGATAACAATAATAAAAAAATTAAAAAACAATACAGTACAAATGACTTACATAGTATTTACATTGTATTGGGTATTATAAGTTTCTAGAGATGATTTAACGTACATGAGAGGATGCACTTAAGTGATATACAAATACTATGCAATTTTGTATCAGAGACTTGAGTATCTGTAGATTTTGGTATCTGCAGGGGTCCTGGAAGCAGTTCCCCATGAATACTGAGGGACTTTCTGTCATTCAGTCAAACGATGCCACAGATCATACACACAAACCGCCATGGATATCAGAGGAAAGGATGTGAAAGGAAGAGGTGGACAGGAATACACTTTTTGAGCACTGACAGTTTCCAGCCACCTCATTTACAATGCTTTCCAGTAATGAGACTTCCATTTTGTAAGTGAAGTAAGGCTCACAGTGGTTAAGTGACCACTTGCCTCACATCTTATATTTCTGTTTGCAGAAGTCTACCAAGTACCTACTATCTCATACCATCTCATTTCATTATCTTTTCTAAAATCTCCGGTTCCTCTCTCTTTCTGATTTTAGATAACAGCCCCATTATCTGCTTACTCAGCCATTCCAGGAGCTCAGAAATCATCTTCATTCTTCTCTCCCTCACCCCATTGCTTAATGAGATCTCCACTTCCTGCTCATACTACCTCTTTAATGACTTTACCCTCCTTCCCATTTTCACTGCTGATATCAAAGTCTGGGCTCCAGTGGTGCTTGCTTGGGACTCTTTCAATAATCTCCTCGTTCATATCTCTGCTTCCAGTTCTCCCCCACTCCAGGCTTTCCCCCACGTGGCTGTTTTGTCTTTGTGATTTTTCTGAATGGCGAATCTGACAACATCACTCCTCTTAATGTACTCTTTTGCCCTCAAGTAAAAGTCCCTTGCCAACTTCTATCAGGATTTCCATGATTTGTGCTTTTCTTCCTCTGCAATCGTACCTCCCCTTGCTCTCCCATATGCATCCTCTATGCTAACTGTATTGAATGACTTACAGTTTCTTGAGTAGTACCAGGTTTTCCTGCTTCCAGTCCTTGCTCTTCCTGGAAGGTTTATCTCTTGCATAGTGAACATTTCTCTTTCAAGACTGTTCTCAAGGTTTTACACTTCTCTTGTTTGCCTTACACCATTTTCTTTCTTTCTTTTTTTTTAAATTTAATTTCCAAGATGTGGGGTAGAATTCAGGGTCAGGTATGCAAATGTTCATTATGCAGGTACCCTTGCTACACCATTTTCAAAAGTGTTGGAAACAAAATCCTTTCTACTCCTCTACCTTGTACATATTTATATAATACCATTTACCACACTGTGCTGCAACTTTTTGGGTTTTATATTTGACTGAATTACTTGATGATCATTTCCCCAATTGTATACATTTTGTCTTTATTTTTACAAATTTTAACTTTACAAATTGAGTTTCTAGTGTCTAGCTCTAAGCATGTTTGATTATTGCTTGGATACTTTATTTCCTTCTTCAAGATTTATGTTAATTATAAAAATATTTTCATAACTAAAAGAAAATGAGTGAAGGGTATGCATGTTACTGGGGACACCAACTGTTTTGTTCATTATAGGAGCAGATGGGCAGGACGTGGTGTGGTTGATAACTGGAGGATGGTTTAGAACAGGCTTGTGAATAAATTTCAGAAACACTCAGACTTTTTTTGCAATTACTATTTGCTTCCCTACTCTTTTTTTTTAAAGTGAGAAAGCAGGATTTATTGAGATGACAGAAAATCTCCCACAGTGGAAGGGGACCCAAAGGGGTTGCCCTGCCTTCCCTACTCTTAAAAGTAGTCACAGGGGTTTGGAGGGTCCATTAATTCTTCTTCCTCCTATGGGCTCTGAACAAGAATAAGATAGCAATTAAAAATCAGCAGATTCAAATTAAGTGATCAGTTTTATTTCAGGTAAAGCCAGATTGGAGAATGCAACTTAGGCTTACTGACCAAAGTCAGGCTTCCTACTTCACTTTTGCCTTGGATTTGGCTGAGTTGCCCACGTTTAGAAAACTGTGGGCAGCAGCAGTTGAGCTTGAGGTGGTGGGCTCACCAAATGGGAAAGAAGCCTTGGACAGCCGAGGGAGAGAAGATGAGATGACCAAATACAAGCAGCAGCTCTTCTCCACATGGTCACAAGGTGAAGGAATACAGAACAATGATAGCACACTCTCAGGTGGTCCACCTATCCGAGGGATGAGAATCTAGGAAGAAGCAGGAGAATGTTCTTTTTAATAGTCCTTAAAGAGTTCATTTCTATTGAATGTACCAGCACAGGAATGCAAGAAGAGAGAGGGGCTGGTTCTTTCCAGCTAGGTCACAGAATAGATCAATTTCTTAAACCAGAGTGGCAGGACCTCAGAGATCTTAGTTCAGGTCTTCATGTACTGGACCTTGTGACTTCTAAGCAAAAATTAACATGATTTTGCTTTCTCTTCCCTAACACTTATCATTTTATCATGATGATGGGTAGATTAATAACTGCTCCTGACAGGAAGGACATATGTGTCAATAACATTGAGGGTCAATGATGAAGGAACTGTCAACTTGACACTCAGGTGTGAGTGCTCTGATGGGAAGGAGGACCCCCCCTGTGAATGACTACGGGTAAGAAAGGATTTTTTTCCTGCAGTTTATGGAGAGCTCTCATCCCAGGTCATCTGTGATTGCACATCCTGATGACAGTAAAGAGCAGTGACCTGGATGAATCCACAGCTTGTGCAGCATGTCCAGAGTAGCTTGTGCTGCCCTGCACTTAGTTCTGCATGCGTGAGCTGTGGTGACATCCCTCTCAGCCCTTGGAGTTTATGATCCCGATGATGCCCCTGGTGGAAATGATCTAAGAAAAATTCTTTGCTGAGCTCTGACCCATAATTGATTAATTCACAGTTAGATTTATTTAGTTCTGGCTTAATTTATTTCGGGTCTGTGGGTTTGCATTTTTCATTGCTAAATGTGCTCCCTCAGAGTTGTGATGTGTTTAATTGACCAGTTCTACAAATTACATAATAGTAAAGAAGAAAAAAAAAGAGAGAAAAAAGAGAAGGTCTTGGTTAGGAGGCAACAATGTGAAATTAATACATTATATCTTCACACAGTGGGTCTGATTTTCTCAGTGGGTTAAGATGATCTTAGAACTAACATTCTTTTTTTTAGAAACAGGGTCTTACTCTGTTGCTCAGTCTGGAGTCCAGTGGCATGATCACAACTCACTGCAGCCTCAAATTTCTGGGCTCAAGGGATACTTTTGCCAAAGCCTTCTGAGTAGCTGGGACTACAGACACACTCTACCACACCTGGCAATTTTTTTTTTTTTTGTAATGGACTCTTACTATGTTGCCCAGGCTGGTCTTGAACTCCTGGGCTCAAGCTATCCTCCCGTCTTGGTTTCCCATAGTGCTGGGATTATAGGTATGAGCCACCATATCTGGCCAGAAGTAACATTCTTTGCTGATATCAGAGCCTATGGTGACCTAGCAATGGTCCATGGTCCCTAAGAGCAATGTTTCTGAATGTTTCTCAAACTAATGTGCACACAACTCACACAATTCAGCAGGTCGGGGGTAGGGACTGAGTCTGCCTTTCCAGCAAACTCCCAGGTGATGCTGACGACTGAGTAGCAAGCAACCAAGTTATCAAATCAAAACACCAGTTCCCCAACTCCTCACAATCCATTTTATTCCACAGCATGTTTAAGGGAATGTTATTCTCAGGAAGATGTTTGGGATTAAAATAATTAAAAAAAACTGGAAAGTACACACATTTATGTATCTCTTCTTTTCATTAAATATATATCTGTTTGGCAAAAAATGTTAGACTCTTTTGTACAAAAACAAAGCAAAAAAACCAAAAAACAAAAAACTAACCCCAAACCCTTGCAAATTGTAAATACCAGTAATAATTACAATGATGTAAACTTGGATGTCTGACAGCTTGACCATCCTGTGGAAACTGTGTTGCAGCAGGAGCTCCAGGAGAAGGTAACTCCAAACCCTTGGATAGCAACAGCCCATCACAGAGGCATTCAGGTTTAGTCTATTAGAGATGGAGCATGACTACTGATTTCACCATTTGTGCTTTCAGCTAAGAGGCTGGGAGCATGTGTGAACATCAAGAAGGCAGGACTGGCCTGGGTATGGAGAGGAAACCCCAGACTCACACTAGCAAGGAGGGCAGGTTGGTCACGGTCACAGTGCGGTTGCAAAGTGGGCGTGGGACCTGTGGACTATTCGGGAGACGGATGCTAGAGAGGACTACGATGAGGCTGCTGCTGCTGCTGCTGCTCTTGGGACCAAAGGGGAATAGGACAAGGCAAAAGCAGGGAGGGAGGCAGGAGGAGATTGGAGAGCAGATCTCAATTCAAATGGAACTGGTGGCATGAGCTGGCTTTAGAGAGGAGGGAAAGAAGGGCGTGGTGTTTGGTCTTCCATCAGGTAGCTAGGCCACTGTTTCCAGACAGGGGCCTTGGGGCACTCCCCTTGGTCTGGCAGGCAGTTTTGGGGCAGTTTGGGGCTGCTGGCTTTCCTACTCCAGGGAGGAAGGGCATGCTTGCTGGGGCTAGGATGGAGGGGCCCTTTGGCTCTCTAACTGGTGGTGGGCTTTGCTCTTGTCCCACCAGTGAACTGCAGCAATGGGAAGTGACCGAAAGCAGTGGAGCCTAGAAACAGAGTTGGGGAGGTGAGCAAGACACCAGGTGGGGGTGCGAAAGATGCCGGGGCTAGAGGCGAGGCTGAAGGAAGTATTGACCCACAGCTTCCCTTTACCAAAGGAGGATTCCAAGGCGTGTGTGTTTTCATTCCTCTCTCCTGTTAGCTAGCTTTTCCAGTTTTGGAAGGGGCGTGTCTGGGCCTGGCCTCTTCAGTTACAGTCATAGACGAAGTCATAGTTGCTGGGCTCCTTGGGGATTGGTGGAGGCGCATCAGGGATCTGGATGTTTTCCAGGTCCAGGAGGCGGAGCTTGATTTCCATGCTGAGCAGTGTATCCAGGTCATTCCGCGTCAGGTCGCTCATCATGTCTTTCCCTAGTAGCGCATTCAGTCCATCTGTCCAGATACAGTACTGGTAGGAAGGGAGGTGACAGTGATCATTACTGGTGACAATTAACAGGAGTAGTAAAAATAGCCGACACTTAGTGAATACTCAACATGTGCTGGGCTCTGTGCTAAGTGCTTTGCTTACATTGACATTTAATGGTCTCAGCATCTCTAGAAAGTTGACACTTCTGTTTCATATCTGCCTGACAGGTGAAGGAACTGAGGTACAGAGAAGTAACCCAGTAGTATGTGGAATAGGTGGGATTTGAACCAAGGCAATCTGACCCCAGTGCTTATGCTCTTCTCTGCAAAGGATGAATCCTTATGTAATAGCAGAGGGTTTGAGTTCTCCATGACTGTGCAGTGTAATATCTCTAACATCCTACCAGTGAGTCTATGATTTTTAGGTATTGGTGGAATGTATCCCAACACTCTTAGATTCAACATCCGGTCAAGCTTGCTTCTTTTCTGACTCCAATCATGGTTCCTAATCTACAGAAGACCTCTGTCTTATCTGATTTCTTAGCACACACAGTGATAGCCCCATCCCACCAGTGATAGTCCCACTTTTGTGTCTCTTAGCAAAAAGACTAGGAAATAGCCTTCTGCTGCCCAATGTCTGGCAGCTAAAATGGCTACAATTATTGCATGATCTTACTGGGAGATGGGCTGACTACCTGTCCAGGGACATCTTCTGCCTGGCTCTCCAGGGCCCAGTGTTTCTTTTCACCAAGTCTCTGGTACCTATTCCCTGGGACATTACATATTTGGAAAAGTCCTTCAGCATACCCAACTAAGAGTTTGGTTATTCTCCTCTCATAAAATTAATTACAGCCTTTTGCCTCTCCAGTACACTAGGAACTCCGGGGAGGAAGCAGGGAGAGGAACTATTCCTGGTTTATCTGAGGCCCTTCCTTGCTCTTCTTGTCAGCTTCCCTCCCAGAGGCCAGAGTCCTGCCCTGACCTGGAAGGAGAATCATGATACCTGGTAAAAGAGCCAGCCTTGCTGCGAGCATCTCAGAAAATCGTCTTGTTCTGGATGCTATGCTTTACTCACATATTGGGTGGTCCCTAGTCCTACATGGGTCTCTGATAGCACTGCTCTGCTCTTCTTGTTGAACTGGCCCTCCTTCTAGAATGCACTCTGAATTCCCTCCTCTCCTGGCCTTATGGAGTTAACTGGCAATTCAAGACCCTGCTTAGGCTATCTTTTGCACTGTGGCTATCTGGACTGTATTCTGGAATATGATAAGAAATCTAAACATAAAATGTACCAATAGTATATTGCAAGCACTATATAAATCTACAGTTATCATGTTGTGATGGAAATCTATCACAATGCATACCAGTGGCACCACATTTTAAGCACAATGGATATGTATTATGAGGCCATGTCTGAGGAGGGCAGCATTGAACTGTGGGGCTTTGGTTCTACCTTGGCTATATAACCTCAGCCAAAGCACTTAACCCATCTAAACACAGGTTTAGTGCTAAGGGATTTTTGGAAGCACTAGCATCTTCAGGAATACCTTATTCAGATCCTGAAGAAACTATCCATTTCCTCATAAATAACCTTGATAAAAATAGATACCTAGTTCTTACATTGGAGATCCTGGACTTGTAGGTATGGGGTGAGGAGGCTTTGTTTATTAAAAACTTCCCTGATAATTCTGATGCGTGACCAAGTATGGGCATTACTGAACTTATAATCTTGAAGGCCCCTTCCAGCTCTAACATTGCTTCATGGTAATTCTCTAAGTCTTGGGGATTATTGCTCTTTGCCTTCCCAGCCTTGGCTAGCTTCCTAGTACAGATTAATTTAGCCCACAGGAACATTTTTATGGTGCTTTTCCTTTGGAGAAAGAGCAGGCACAGGAGAGTTTATTAAAAAGTACATTAACCAATAAATAAAAACCCTGTAATACTGAATCTGAGTTGGAGTGATCAGTATCAACTCATGATACATTTAAATTTTTTTAAAAAAAATCATAACTCCTGGCTCTTTCTCCCAAAGGTCTAAAAGTAAGAACCAACCATGTAGTAATAAGCACACCTTAACCTGGTCACTATATAGCATTTCCTATTAAAAGAAACCAAGGCTCAATAAAGAAAAGACAGGAAACTACCAGATGAACCTAGAGTATCCTGTCATACCAGAATGCCAGAAAATGATCAAAGACATAGAGGGTCATGTCGATAGGACTCAGAAGACAACCTGATGGTGTTCCTACTTGTCCCAGATAGGATAAGTAAGATGCTAACAATGACAATAGCTTTAACATATTAAGACACAAATGAGTTTAAACCCACAAGTTCATAATAATACTCAAACATCAAAAACACCTCATTGGTCTTTTTGGCAAGATGCTTATTATTGTGAAAAGTGGTGAAGAAAATTACGTATTTATCCTGCTTACCATATATAAGTTGTGTAATTTTTGAGGAACCAAATAGTTAACAAAACAAATTTCTCTTCATTAATAAGTGAAGAAAGAATGATAGAATTGGGATATCAACCTTTTGCAACCTTTGATGCATCCAATGATCTAGGCAACAAGCATTGGTGGCTGCTAACATTCAAGAAAGAAAGGCAAGAAGACACCACAAAGGTATACAACACTACTGTTGCTGCTTACAAAATGATCCGGAATGTGATTAACTCTCTAACTTCCAATTTCTGGAAAATACAGGGGAAAGATGAATATAGGAAATGATATTGCAGGTGGTGGTGGGTAGAATATTACCTTCCAAAGATGTCCACACTCCACTCCCTAGCTCCTGTAAATATCAGGTTCCGTGGAAAAGAATGAAATTAAGGTTTCTAGCAGCTCATCTTAAAATAGAGAGATTATCTTGGATTTTTCTTTTCTTTTTGAGATTATCTTGGATTATCCGGGTGGGCCTAATGGAATCATAAGAGTCCTAAAAAGTGAGAGTGGGATCCAGAAGAGGCGTCAGAGGCAGTGAAGTAAGAAGCAGAAGGCGTTTGACTACAGAAGAGGGGACTAGAGGGATGTGATGAAAGAATTCAATGTGCCATTGCTATGTATGGAGGCCAAGGAAGGCGGGTAGCCTTGAAAGTGGAAAAGGCCAGGAAACAATATCTGCTCTAGAGCCTCTGGAAAGGAATGCAGTCCTGCTGACTCCTTGATTTGAGCCCAGTATAAGACCTATATCAGACCTCTGACATCCAGAATTGTATGATAAACCTGTGTAGTTTAAAAGTAAGTTTGTGGTAGGCTGCTACAGTAGCAACAATAAACTAATACACAGAATTAAAATCAACACAATCTAGACTACAGGCAATGTTATAAGATTGCCTGTACCTAGTTTTTTCAATAAGTAAATTGCAAGGAAAGAAAGCACATGCTCATGATTGCCTGAGACAGAGAAAGATAGAACAGAGGAACCTACAGCTTCAGAGAAACCTAAAAAAAGGTCAACCAACTGCAATGTGTGGATCTTATTTGCATTCTGACTTGAACAAACTATAAAAGAAAAATGACACGAATGAAACAGTTAGAGAAACCTGAAAATTGACTGCACATGGTAGTATTAAAACCACCACATTAATTTACTTAGGTATAATAGTGGCATTACAGTTATGTTGCAAAGTAGACTCTTCATTATTGTGAGATGCCTACAGGAATATTTACAAATAAAGTGATACAATGACCAGATTTGCTTCAAAATCTTTGGGCCTGGCAGCTGGGTGTGGGGGAAAGAGTGGGCAGGGCATAGGTATACCAGATTGGCGTGAGTTGATGATTGCAGAAGCTGAGAAGTGGGCTTGCCAGAAGTGTAATCTCAGTGCCTGCTCTTTCCCTTACTAGCTCCAAAGACTGGGGACAGGGGCTGAGGGTGGAGCTTCTGGAACTAGACGGCCAGGATTTAAATCCCAGCTCCATTACGTACTACTTGTGTGACCCTGGACACGTTTCTCTGCCTCTCTGTACCACATTTCCCTCTTTTATAAAAGTAATAATATAAATTTGTTTCTTTTAGAATTATGTAAGCATTTAATGGCACCTGACAGAGTGTAAGCCAGGCTAGTAGTTGACCCTTGAACAAACATAGGTTTTAACTGCATGAGTCACTTCTATGTGAATTTTTTTTCAATGTAAGTTACACCGAGTGTGCCTGCCTCTCCAGCTTCCCCTTCCACCTCCTCTACCTCTTCTGCCTTTGCCACCCCTGAGACAGCAAGACCAATCCCTCCACTTCCTCCTCAGCTTACTCAATGTGATGAGGATAAAGACCTTGATGATGATGACCTTCCACTAATAAATAGTAAGTATATTTTCTCTTCCTTAGGGTTTCCTTAATAACATTTTTTTCTCTCACTTACTCTATTATAAGAATACAGTATATAATAATATAAAACAGATTATGGTAATTGGTTGTTTATGTTATTGGCAAGGCTTCCAGTTAACAGTAGGCTATTAGTAGTTAAGTTTTTGGGGAGTCAAAAGTTATATGCAGATTTTCAACTGCACAGGGGTTTGGTATCCCTAACCCCGAGTTGTCCAAAAATCAACTGTACTATTATCTTTTTCATTGCTGAAGTATTCTGTTCGGGGGGGAAGAGGGACTCTCTCTTTTCATTTGAAAAATGAAAATATGTGTAACAGAATTTTCTTTTTTATGGAGTGATTATGAAAATAAAATGAGGCAATAGATATGAAAGAGGTCTGAAGAAGTTAAAAGTGTTCACAAGCATATGGCATTTTTCTCTTCATTGTATCTATAAGAAGTGGCAGATACAAATAAAAATCTGGCAGTTCCAGAACATTTATCCTGATCTGGAGTTAATGTACACTGGGGAAAACAGCCTTGCATAGATTTAAATAACATCTAAAGTTCTACTATTTTAAGTAGTTTTCTATGCAGCTCTATACATCTTAAATATGGTGGCCTATGCAGAACCACAATTTTATTTAAAAACAGAAACAGTAGGACAGAGTATCTATTTTCAGAAAGATGAAGACAAAGTCTTACCCTTCAGCAAACTAAATGTCAAGTGACAGAGAATTATATTTAAGCACCATTCTAAATGCAGGATTTGTGTCTAATCTCTCCTCTCTCTTAGGGATGTACAATTTTATTCAAAAGCTTCAAACCAGTGAAAACCAGACACTGAATAACTTCTAAATGAGCTATATGTCCTAGGGGAAACAGGGAACAAAAGTCAGATTCTATTAAAATGTTCCCTTCCTTTCTAAAAGCTGTTTATGTAGTCACACACAAAACAAAAATTTGAATGGTATCATCTAAAAATAAAAGTTTCAAGCATGATGTTGGGTTTTAGTTTACAAAAGAAAGTTAAATCAACCATAACTGCTACTTTATCTTACAAATGCCTTTTCCTAGATTTATGCTAAATATTTTAAATATAGCTGACAGCGTGCTTCAAGAAGAGAAACAAATTATACATATAACAAGATGTCAAAAAGGAATAAAAGTATCTTGAAAATAAAATCCCAACAGCAGAGAGAGTCTTAAACCTCTTAAAATAGCTTAAAGAAACTTGGTAGAAAACCTACTTCATCAGATGTTTTAAAGAATAGAGACTTGTTTATCTTGGGAAAATCCAGACCAAAAACTAAATTATTCAATGAAAACCGGAGCTGTAACCAGGGCTGCTTCTTTCTCCGGATTAACCATGATGACTTTGCTGAGTTTGAGACATTTGTATGTCTTTTTTCTTTATCATTTCTATCAATCAAGCTACTAGGAAGTTAAACCTATTGTAACCAGCAGTTTTCAAGAAGTTTCTATTCTATTCCAAGTCAACAAGATTCCCTTTATTCATTATTTTCTCATGTGGGCCTTTATTAAAAACAACAACAACAACAACAACAAAATGAAGTGAAATTTCTTTCTTTCCAATACTGTTCCAGAAGAAATGTAACATAAATGAACCTCACTGAGATCCTTACCTCGTGTTTATCGGGAGCAATGAAGTTCAGCTGGCAGTTTGAGTCATACAAGATGGAGAAAGCAAGTTCAAGCACCTCCTACAAGAGATTAGAGAAAACACCACCTGAAGGAAAACTGGCACATTCGTTTTGCAGTTACTAATATTTGTAGTCTGAACATGGAGTAGGGCCTCCAGGAGCAGCAACGAGGCTGACGGGAGAAAGGAGCATGCCTTTCAAGGTCTACAGCATGATTCTGACTCTCCATTCATAGGAGGTGTGCATGAACCATCTCATTTAATTCTCATGCAGCCCTTGTAGCAAGTGTTATCATCCCCTTTTATGGGGCAGGCTCAGAGAGGTCGAATGAGCACTCAAGGCTGCCCCCCAAAGCTGTGCTGTTGTTTTCTATTTTACAAACAGTAAACTCTCTCCCAGTCAGCAGTATGAAGGGTTGCTCTTTCTATCATTCCCAAACAGACAGAAAAGTATGAAGGTACATTGGAGGCAAGGAGAATTTTGGGCGAACCCATTGTCTTTATGTCTATCCTTTGATCTTTGAGCTGCTATGGAGCAAAGGCCACACAGAGCCTTGATTTTATCCAGCAGAGGATATAGGGTATAAAGGAGAAGAAACATGGGGCCACTCATTGGTGAACACCTATTGAGTGCAGACTATAAGCTAGGCCCAAAGATTCAGGGACTAAGTGATACTTTCATTTAATTACAGGTGAATGACCTTGGCCAAAGCACTCAGTGTCATGTCTAATATGTACATGAAAACATACTTATCAAACCGTATGTGCTGTATCAGTACTGAGCAGGGTGATCATTCTCCTGATTTAAGCAGTCAGCAAAAGATGAGAGACATCAACTCATCTCAACACCCTAATGGCTCCTAATCTGGAGGGGAAGGGTCAAGTGAATAAATACCAGCAGTCTGCACTGTTCTAACACATATGTTCTAGCATACCTTCCTTCTCTGTGCCATTATTAGGCACCAGTGGTGACCGTCCTTCTCCCCTGCTATGATCTGGGAGCTGCAGTGCTCAGTAATTGCCCACGATGCGTTATTTCCTAGGGAGCCAGATCTTTCCACATCATTCTCTACCCTAACATCTGTCAGAGGATTTGTTATTGGCCGGTGACTCATGGCAAGAATGCCCCAGAAAGAAGATGGAAGGCAAAAAGACGAGGTCAATGCCTCTAGAATTCAGAATTTCAGACGGATTAAAGAATTCTCTCACAGTGAGCTCCGCAGACCTGTGTTAGTTGTATGCCTCTGCCAACACAGTCCATTGTCAAGCTATTTCTGGCTCTTGTGGAGTTTGTCTGTGTCTGGCTCACCTCCAGCTGTCCCTCATTAAGAGGGGGCAGTTCTTGTTTTCGGGCTAGACCTACCAGTATCTCTTACTCAAACAGCTTCACCTTGACAGAAATAGAAACAAGCAAAGGAAAGAATGCTGAGTCATGGAATGGGAGCTGTTCTGCAGACATACTCTCCTCATTTCTTATTCTTTTTCTTCCAAGACCTACACTCAGGCCTGCTCAGTAAAGACAAAGACAATAATGTATCACCAAAACACACACACACACACACACACACACACACACACACACACACACTGGCCATTAAGTATGGCATTTGTTTTCATAACCATAACTCTTGCCACCTTTCTTGGGTCTTTTAATTTACAATTAAAATGGTCATGTCCTTACTTGTAGTACTGTAAATTGATATCATCCTTTTTTGAAAACAAACAAACAAACAAAACAATAAGGCAATACATATAAAAAATTAGGAATCCTACTCCTGGGGTTATTCCTAAAAAAAAAAAAAAAATTCAAAACCAACAAAAGTTAAATATTATTATCTGTATTAACATTATGAGAAATTAAATATCTCTGGGTATTGAAGAAATCACAAATTAGACACTGAGAGAAATATACTTGGCCAGTAATTCAGTAGAATAATGAAGATTTGAGGTTAAGTGAAGAAAAGCAGGAGAAATGAACACTATGTACACACTGATCACAACCATGATCATGTCTACCTGTGGAAAGGAAGGAAATATGTGAAATGAAAATAATTAACTTAAGTTGCTGGGAGCACAGGTCATTATTTCTTCTTAAAACATTTTTTTTTCCCAACTCTAATATTGAAATGTTATGCTCTAATCATATAAATTCATAAAAATTGTTCCCAGATTAGAAATACTGATTAAAAATGATGATTTCCTTCCTAATCTTAGAGTCATTCATTAGGAAAACTCTATGACTCATACTTGAGAAACTAGGGAGAAAAAAGAAGACGGGCTTTGGTTTTGAACAACCAGTCAGGATACCACAGTGGCATGAGGGAACCCTCAGCGGTAAATAGATATAGTTGAAATTCACCAAGGCCATTCTGGGCTGATCATGGACATGGTGGCCACTTTGCTCAGATAAATCACATGGCTGACTGACACCTTGCTGATGATAGCCAGTGTGAACACCACACAGCCCAGATGTGTGCTCTTGGCTAGGCGCTGAGAAGTCACTCGAGAAGTCAGAATGGTTATTGCTGTGACACTTTCTCTTCTGCAGTGGGACACAGAGAAGGAAGAAAAGGGAAGGAGCGTGCAAATTTTGGGCTTTGCCCTTCTATGGCATATACCACTCAAGATGTAAATGATTGGAACTGCCATGACCTAGATTCCTGATAAACACAGGCAGGAAATGGGAAATTCATGAGAATGTCAATTCCCACTTTAATTTCACTAAGGCTGCCTGGGAGGGTGGTGGGAGGAATTAATTCTCTGAACTGCATGCCTGCGTTAAAGGGTGCTATCACGTATAATGGGTTTTATTGACATCTCTGGCTTGCTGACACTGAGTCATTGGTGAAGGTCAGCTCTTCAGCACTTGTAACAGGAAGGATACAGAGCCAGGAGTGATGTCACCTCTTGGGCTAACGCTCCAGAAGCTGCCACCTGTTCAAACTGTCTATGAGGGAGAGAGGTGCCAGGTGGCGGTTGAGTAGACTGTCACCAATCTGTGTCCCCCTGAGGGTCTTCTTGCCTCCACACATCACAACACTCACTTTGACATCTAACGCTCTGGGGCTTTGCCTCTCACAACCAAAGGGCTGTTATTCTCTCAGGAGTCAATTCAATGAAAAATTATATCCAGGAGCAGTTTGTCTCCATCCTCTGTTCCACTGATGCATACTTGCCACCTTGCCATGTGGAGGAGGGCCCAGATGATCTGAGGAGAGTGAAGGCAGGAGGAACTGAACATCTCCCCATGACCTGGGGCCTGTGACCCCTGTTCTTAACCCTCTGGCCCTGGGACTGGTGACAAGGCATGCTGGGTCAGGGCATTCTCAGAGAAATAGTGCCTGGGTTTGGGGACTGCCTTCTTCCATGGGTCAGATGAGGGACTGCCTGAATATAAGAGTAGAGTTATGTGTTACATATTTTCAGTATATAGTGTTGGCTGCCAATCCTTACATTGTTTGGGGGCAACTTACCACATTTGGCCATTTTATCCAGCATTCGCTTATCTATATTGGTTCTCCACCTATCCAGGTCATCTTGCTGGCAAAGCATTTTGATGAAAGACACAGGATATAACTTGGCATGGGTATGGGTGCTACGTATGGTCATAGAAGTAGCAGTAGATTTCATAGCTGTAGTGCACTGCTGCTCATCTATGTATCTATGAATTTGAATTTCTATTTTAGAAGGCAAAAACCACTCATTCATGTAGCATAATAGAAGAGATTGCCTTCTTCAGGCAGATATGGCTTTCTGGCCCCAATCTATCTTAGCAGTGTTATCGGCCAATGGTTCTCCAGCCTATTTTCTTCTTCTTGCCTCATCTATCCTACATTCTAAACTTAATGTTTCCCAGTCAGAAGTTACTTTTCACATGCAGAAAGGCCCCTGTGCTTTTTCATAGACTATTTCCTACTTCTGGAATGTCTTCCCCTCACTTCTCTGCCTTGCCAATTCCTTTCAAAAGCTAGATCAGATGCCATTTTCTCCATGAGGCTTTCCCAACTCTCTTAGGCTCTCTCAGTGTTTAAATGTTGGGGAGCATAGACCCATTGAATTGTAATTGCATGTTTATACATAAATCTTATCTACTGGGCTCCCAGGGCCTGGGGCCAGGGCATATTTATCTTTGAATCCCTAGCACCTGGCACAAGGAAGAGGCTCAATTCATTTACTGAATGAATGAATGATGAATGAAGCAGATCTAAACAACGGGATTTTTGGTTAAGAGCAGGGTTTTCAAGTTGATGCTGGGACATCAGCCTCTAGTAGAATATGCTTCTTATTACAGGTTAAAGCATCACACTGGAAAACAAAAGCTTGATCCTGGCACACAAGAAGATGGAAGTTTCTCTTACACCAAATACATGCCTATCTGAATTAGTGGGATCTGCTGAAATCTTCTCTCTGGTGACTGTGTTGACTGTGTTGACTATTTAACTAAAAGCCTCAAATCCAGTGAGACAAGTACCAAGAGTGTACAACTTAAAACACACAGTAACATATCAACTTCTTCTATAAAGTATAGAGCTTTAATTTAGTCTCCTTAGTCCTTAAAAATAAAAGTCTTCCAATTGAACATCCATCTACTTATGACAGTTCTTTTCAAGTCTCAATGAAAAATTCTCTAATCTCTCTGTGAAGCATCCAGCACTTCTTCTGCCTGTTGCACTGACCTTGTTAAACATGTTAGACTCTAAGCTTTAGGAGGACAGGTCCACATCTGCCCTGTTTACATCCTATGCTTAGAGCTCATCCTATCTCAGGCACTCCAAGACTGGTTGAGTGAATGACTACATGAACAAATGTCTCTGCAGTAGACACCTCAAGAGAAAGGACCAGATCCCATCCTCCTTCTATTCCCAGGGTCCTGGGCAGTGCTGGGCACATCAGCAGAGAATGAACTGTCTGTTACTAACACTTTATTAATGGCATTAACAAAGTATCTCCTTTGTGGATGCTAATGTCTCAGTTTGCTCTACTCAGTGAATAAGCTAACCAAGGGTCCTGTGGCACAAAATACCAGAAGCTGCACCCAGCTGGAAAAACTGTCCAAAGAGCCAGGACCATGACTTAGTTGTTGCCTATCCACTGTGTGCTGACATATCTCCTATGGACACATTTTGGTCAATTCTCCTTTTAGGTTTCAGGTTTCCCCCCTTTTTTTTTTTTTTGAGTTGGAGTCTCACTCTGTCACCCAAACTGGAGTGCAATGGCCGCTCCCGGCCACTGCAGCCTCGACCTGCTGGGCTTCGGCGATCCTTCCACCTCAGCCTTCCAAGTAGCTGGAATTACAGGCATGTGCTACCACGCTCGGCTGATTTTTTGATTTATTGTAGAGATGAGGTCTCGCTGCCCAGGCGGGTCTCGAACCCGCGGGCTCAGGCAATTCACTCACCTCAGCCTCCCAAAGGCGTGGGATTACAGGCTGAGCCACCGAGCCCGGCCCGTTTCCCCCTTTTTACAAGTCACAGAGGTAGGGAGGAGAGGGTGTCCGGAGTACTGGAGATAAAGGTGTGAATGTAGGGGGGAAGAGGCAGAACTGTGGCTTTCCTGTTTGCCTTTTGATGATTTGTCTGATGATTATGTGTATGAATACTATTAACATTGCAAGACAGGGCTATGTGCAATCGCTCATTCCTGTAATCCCAGCAATTTGGAAGGCTGAGGTGGGAGGATCACTTGAGGCCAAGAGTTCAAGGCAAGCCTAGGAAACATAGCAAGACCCTAGCTCTACACAATTTGTTTTGTTGTTGTTTGTTTTTTGAGTTGGAGTTTCACTCGGTCGCCCAGACTGGAGTGCAGTGGCCGCTCCTGGCC
>NW_007252178.1:740518-765939 GCF_000164805.1 Carlito syrichta | reverse complement strand
TGTAGAGATGAGGTCTCGCTGCCCAGGCGGGTCTCAAACTCGCAGGCTCAGGCAATCCACTCACCTCAGCCTCCTAAAGGCGCGGGATTACAAGCTGAGCCACCAAGCCCGGCTTACACATTTTTTTTAAATAAAAAATATTACATGACAAGTAAATGTCATCCATATGCAAATGAAATAGCTAAGCTGGTGGAAGTACTGCCACTCTCACCCCTCAAGGCAGACTGGAACTCCAGGAGTGGCTGGAAAATATGGGCCAGTGAGTCCCAGCAAGTAGCCTTCATGTGCAGTCTTATGTTTACAACACTGTGCCCTATCCATCCATCCTCCATCCATCCATCCATCCATCCATCTATCATTATCTATCCATCATCCATCTATCCACCCTCATCCATCTACTCATCCACCTACCTACCCGTCCATCCATCATTATCTATTCACCTACCCATCATCCATCAATCCACCCTTATCCATCTACCCATTCATCCATCCATTCATCCACCCACCTACCCATCTATCCATCTATCCACCCTCATTCACCTACTCATTCACCCATCCATTCATCCACCCACCTATCCATCCATCCATCCATCCATATTTTTTTAAGAAGTGTCATGACAATAAGTAAAAAAAGAGGGAGACTGCAAAATATCATTTACTCAGTTTATGTTGTTAGTCTCCTTTAAGGGGAGAGGAGACTGATACAATAAGGTCGAATACACCTATATATATCCTAGGTTCAAATGAAATCATCATCTCTACCCTGTTTTGATATTGATGGCATGTGTCTTTCTCTTAATGTTCCTTGGTTAGTCAGGCTAGAAATTTATCAATTTTATTCATCTTTTCAAAGAACCAGCTTTTGGTTTTGTTGATTGTTCTCTACTGTTTTAAGTTTCACTGATTTCTTCTCTAATTTTTATTATTTTTTTCTTCTGCTTGCTTTAGGCTTAAATTGCTTCTCTTTTTTAGTGTCTTAAGGTGGAAACGTTATTGATTTTAGATCTTTCTTTTTTCTAGTATCGTCATTCAATGCTATAAATTTCCCTCTAAGCACTGCCTTCACTGCATTCCACACATTTTGATAAGTTGGACTTTCATTTTATTTAGTTTGAAACATTCTTAATTTCTCTAGAGACTTCTTCTTGGAAATATGGGGTATTTAGAAGTGTGTTGTTAAATTTCTAAATGTTTGGGGGATTTTTCAGCCATCTTTCTGCTATTGACTTCTAGTTTAATTCCATTGTGGTCTGAGAACATACTTTGTATGATTGCTATTCTTTTAAAGTTGCTAAGACATGTTTTATAGTTTAAAGTGTGGTCTATCTTGGTGACTGTTTTCTGCAAGCTTGAGAAGAATGTGTACTCTGCTGTTGTTGTGTAGATTATTCTATTAATGTCAATTAGATCAAGCTAATTGATGGCATGGTTCAGGTCATCAATATCCCTTTGATTTCCTGCCTGCTTGATCTATTGATTACTGACAAAAGGATGCTGAAGTCTCCAATATAATAAGGAATTTGTCTACTTCTGCTTTCAGTTCTATCAGGTTCATAACTCATGTATTTTGATGTCTTCATGTTAAGTTCAGGCATGTTTAAGGTTGTTATGACTTCTTGGACACCCGACTCTCCATGTTCCAGCGTGATGGTTTGCATGTAATATCAGTTATCTCTGATAGGTCCAAATAAACTTGTAGATTTCTACTTTGCTTAGCTTCTTTTTACTGTGAGAATGGGAGTGGCAACTTTCAAGTTCCTTCCATACTGGGGCTGAAACAGGAAGTCCCTCCACACCTATCTCACACAATTCTCTTTGTTCTTACTTAGCACACTAGAGTCTTGGCAGGCTGCTCTGCTTTCAGGTATGCCCCTCCTGGCCTTCTCTGGGTTACAGACTCCAGTTGCTGCCAATTCCCCCACGTTGTTTCTTGCTCAGCTCCAAGTGTTATATAACCACAGGGACCTTCTCAGCTGGAGCTGAGCAGAACCAGTGCTCTCCGAGATTCTGGAGGGAACACCTGACATATGAAGCATATGGTAGTCCCTGCTGGTGTTGAAGAAAGTCTGCCCTACAAGAGGCAAACCATGAAAACTGAGTACTTGCTGCTGCAACTAAGGATGCTCCCCTGGAATCTGCTGAGCTACAGAATCCCTGACTCCCCACATCATGGAGAAGAGAGGATAGAAACTTCTATGGGTGCTGTATAACAGATAATCCACAGACCCTGGCCTCTTAGACATGCCCTAACATCCTTATCAACTAAATGCATTATATGATAGTATTGTGACAGGCTCAACAAAGAAGGAATTTCACTTGAGGCACGTTATACTTACTTTACTTAAGAAACAAAGATCTTGCAATCAGCCTCCTGGGCTACCTCTCCTGCCCTCTATCTTCCTGAACAGTATTTTCATAGCACTTTTGTTTTTCCTTAACCATACAGAGGGCCATCTTGCAAAGACCTGGATTCCCTTTTGTTTTATAACACTTGAAATTATAGAGCAGAACTATTTATTTTTAACCCTGATTGATAAGCAAGATGTGTATCACTTGGTGTCCCTTTTAGATACTGACATTGCAAATAAAGAAGCAACTTATTGATCTATGTGACATTTTTAGTCCCAAGGTATCTGGAGCACTCAGATAAATCTGGATACTTTTGGTCATGGATGGCATACATTACAAGATGCCAAGAGGTATGAACAAAGAATTGGCTCCCTGATGGCCTCTACAAGGGCAAATAGCTCCAGGGAGCAAAGAAAATTCTTCCACCTTTTCAGATAATCCTCCCTCCTTTGCCCTCTGCAATAGAACATAATGGAATGGTTGGTAAACTAGGAGGGGATGGCGAAAAGTGTTGCAGTGTGAAAGGGGGCTTAATTCATGTACATCCCTGGGGAAATGTTCTCCTTTAAGTTGGATTTGAGATATTTCACAGCCTACTTTCCATGATGTGGAAGGTTATCAGGCCTTTGAAGTTTTCTAGGATTCTTTTAGTCAGCTGTTCTCTGCCTGTCACAGGCTTCACTTGAGACCTCAGGGAGGATATTAAGGGGTGATTAGAGCAGGAGAAAATGAAAGAGAGTGGGGAGGAAGTTGAGGAAGGGAGAGACGAACAGAAACGGGAGGTTAATCCTTAGGGTTAGAAGTAGACTGGAAGTGAGAGGATGAAAGAGACAGTGGGCAATAGAAAAGTGGTCAGGGAGAGAAAAAATAAGGGTGAGAGATGCAAAAGGAATCAAGAAAGAAAAGAGCTGAGATGTGCAACAGCATACACACACACACACACACACACACACACACGCTGCTGTAAAGGAGGGCTGGGCTGACTGCAGTCGCTGACTGCATTGGACAAATAGAGCTATTTGCAATAATTTGGAGATCATACCTTGTTTTGTTTAAGGGCACCTTTCTCTTTCATATGAGGGCAGTCCTTTCCCGTCACCACAGCTTTGATATCTGCCACCGGCACTGCAATTCATAAAAGAAAATGAAAGTAACTACACCATGTGAAAACTTCAATGTCAATAAAGAAGCAGGACCAGAAACCACTGCAAAAGGAGAAAAGAAGAGTAATGAAAAGAAGAGACATAAGGCAGTGTCTCAGGACTAGAAACTAAAATACATTCTTATATTCTGGTAAAAAGCATCCTTGGCAAGGGGAAAAAGCTTGCCTGTAAGCAGGATTTGGTTTATTAAAACAAAGACCAAAAAAAAAAAAAAAAAATCCCATGAGAGTAGTGTGCGAAGAGATGACATTAGAAGCATGAGTAGAAATAACAGTGATTGTAATAGTAACAGTGGCACAAATACTGATATTGTAGAGGGCTCCCATGTGCCAGAAGCAATCCTAAGTGCTTTGCATATATCAGTCTCTCCTGCTATAGCATCTGCATCTATTTAGCTTCTGAGTCTTGGATAATGAGAGAAAGCAGTCATGTCTCAAAAAATTTATCTGACTCTAAGCAGTTCTGAACTCTCACTCTCCAAAATCTCTCTGTCTCTAGCATCTCATTAATTCTCACAACAATTTTGTGAGGCAGGTTTTATTATTTCTATTTTACAGACAACAAAACTAAACTCAGTTAAATAAAGGGAACATTCCTTTCTGATAGAGGATTCTGGAAATAATGCAGTTAGATAAAATGATGTTATCTTGTGTCTTACTCAGGAAGTGGAGGAAGATAAGAAAAGATATAGAAAGGTTTGTGCACTTAAATTTTTTTAAATCAACCGAGAGAGAGAAGGAAGTAAGATGGCTTGAAACTTTAATTTAAAACAATGCAATGTCATTCATCCCTCTCCAATCCCCAATCCTTCAGTCCATGAGGGATTGTGAATCAAGTCATGCATGCTGACCAGCTTGGCTTTGCCATGAATTTAGGATTTGTGGGAACTCCAAATCATCAGTTTCTTAGATTCCCTTAATAGTGAAAATGATGAGAAATTTCATGGTTAAAGCTCACACTGGGGAAGTGGGTGGTGGGTTGATAGATAAAGATAAAATTATAGTATATGATATTAAAACAGTAGTACAGGAAGGCTCCTTAAAAGTTATCATTTTCCAGGTACCCTTAACTACTTAGAATGTTGTTCAAATCTTTTGACACCTCTAGAGCTCTCTCTAACCCTAAGAAGAGTAGAGTTGTGATGAGCCTTCCAGGAATCTCTGCAAGTTTTCCTGCCATCTGTCCCATCACATCTTGCAGCCCTGATTCTAGACCCCTTTTGCAGATATTAATTGTGCTTATGAATATCTGTCTTTCCTCGGCTTCTGGTCACATGGAAAACTACATTTACCAGCAGCCTTTGCAGTCAGGTAGGGTCATCTGACCAGTTTTGGCCAATGAAATGTTAGTAGAAGTGCTTCTTTTGTAGGCTGAGGTGTCCTCCATTCTATCTTTCCCCTGCGCAGAAACTGAAGGAGCCACATGATCTATGTAGATGGCACAGCTGTGAGATGGCAAAGCAGTCACCAGCTTGTGCTCCTGAGTGACTGCATGGAGCAATCTTTTGCTAATCAATGGAAGTTATGTAATGTGAGCAAGAAATAAACTTTTGTTGTGCTTAGCAACTGAGATTTTGGGGTTGTTTGTTCCTGTACCAGAATGTAGCAGTGCAATCCCTTCTAACTGGTATAACCCTTTACCTAAGACCCCCTTTCTGCCTGGTCCCTATGGATTGGCATCTTCCTATGATTCCTAACCTACTTTTGACACTGACTTCAGCTCTTCTCAAATTTCCAATAACCATTGGTCAGCCTTGTTCCTCTCAGTGGCTAATCTGGCTGCCTAGTCACTACCCTAGGAGGGGACATTTGGACACTTTGGGACGTTGGTTAACTTCTTAGTGGAAGATCCACCATTGAAGTGAATCTATGATATACTTAGTAAACCCATTCTAAAATACTTTCTCAAGTTCTCAACTCATCCATCCCTCTCCAGTCCTCAATCTTTCAGTTCACAGTGGAAGTAATAACCACATTTGGGGTGATACTAAGCATGATTTAGGGGGATGACACCTTCTCAAGTTCTCAAGTCATCCATCCTTGTGAATCAAGGAGTGCATACTGACTGGCTTGGCTTTATCATGAATTTAGGATCTATGGGAACCCCAACTCCTCAGTTCCTCAGACTCCCTTAATAGTGAAGATGTTGAGAAATTTCATAGTTAAAGCTCACATACTTTTATTGGAGAAGTGGGTGGTGGGGTGATAGTTAGATAAAGATAAAATTATAGAATATATACAATATTAAAACAGTAGAAAAGGAAGGCCCCTTAAAAGCTATCATTTCCCAGGTATCCTAAAATTACTAAGAACTAAGAGTTTGAGTCACAAGTCCCTTGAAGAAAGTCTTTTGTTATAAATATAGCATGGTCAATGATCTAGAAATAGCGTCTACAATCTGCAAGTAACAAGTTACTCCTTAGTTTTGGAAACTATCACACAGAATGGGACAAGAATAATACCAAAGTCTGTCATGGAGAAGTCTTAAGAATCTCTAATGGAAAAGCTTCAGGAGAGAGGAGGCACTTTTCCAGTGGTTTTTGTGGAAGTACATATTTTATGTTTTTTATATGCATTGTCTCCTATCCCAGAAGCAAGCTGCTATATCACTCATAGGATTATGACGAAAAGGAAAACAAAAAATTCTAAAAATACAGTGTAGTTTTTAAAAGTTGCTTTCCGCATAGTCTCTAGATGCACTAGAAGATTAGACATTGGAAGGGTTCAAATGTCGTCCTCTCTCTTCTTATGAACAGAACTAGAGGGGTCAGGCTCATCTCCTGAATCTGCACACTCAGGGGGCAGCATGGGGCTCTAGATGACTTCAAAGCCAGTTGAGCATTTTGATCAGGCCCTTTTGTGTGGGATCACAAAATGGTAAGGAAGTGGTAACCAGAGATGTGAGAACCAAGAGGGTCATCAGTGAAGAAAGCCCCCTCCCCTCAGGTGCAACCCCTGAGGTATGGCCTCATGTTTTTCAATGCTTTTTCCATTTGAACAGGATTGAGACAACTTTAATTCAACACTCCTGTTTTTGCAGATGGGAAAACTGAAGCTTAACGATGAAATTAATGATGGCATGTCACATAGCCAGTGGGGGACAGGGTTGGGGTTAGAGTTCCTTCTTCCATTCCTTGCTCCCTTGCTAGGCCATGATTTTTTCCTATGCTTGGAACGTGTCATCCCCCGAAATCATGCTTAGCATCACCCCAAATGTGGTTATTACTTCCAAAATGTTCAGGAAATCTAGACTTTGATTGCTAATATCTGTAGAAAGAACTTAAATTGTGATTTAAAACAAAAATATGACTAGAAAAGTAAGTGTGGCCACCATGATGAAAACAGTTTCAGCTTTCATCACTGGGAACCAAGTTGAGACAGAAACCATCCCCAGGAAATAGCTAGTAAGCCTTGAGCACTCCACAGTGGAAGCTCCTGCAGGTGGAGACACAGAGGAGGGACAGGCTGATTCCAGGACAGCTGCGTTAACATCTGGTCTCTCCAACATGGTGGGCCAACCACATGACATGAATTGATGGGAAGGGCTATACTTTTGAAATCAGAGAGCCGGGGTTTGATTTCTAGATCCACTAACTGGCTCTATCACTTAAGTTCTTTTTCTTATTTTTTTTTTTTGAGTTGGAGTATCACTCCATTGCCAAGGTTGGAGTGCAGTGGCATGCTCACAGCCACCCTGCTGGACTCCAGTGATCCTTCCGCCTCAGCCTTCCAAGTAGCCAGAGCTACAAGTATGCGCTACTATGTCCAGCTAATTTTTTAATTTTTATTATAGAGACGAGGTCTCACCATGTTGCCCAGGCTGGTCTTGAACCCACGGGGGCTCAGGCAATTCTCTCACCTTGGTCTCCCAAAGTGCTGGGATTACAGGCTTGAGCCGCTGCCGTTTAAGTTCTTAGTGCCTCAGTTGCCTTGTCTGCAATGTTTAATTATAACATTATCTGTCCCATAGGGCCCATAGGGTTATCCTGAGAATTAACTCCTGGTGCTGAAGCCATGATCATTGTTGGCTTTTAATCTAGGCAGTACAGAGAAGTGGGTAAAAATCTGGGCCCTGGAGTTGGAAGGTTGTATTCAGATCTTTGCTCTACTATTTACTAACCTTGTATCTTGGAATAAGTTACTTAATCTATCCATACCTCAGTTGCCTTACCTGTAAGGATAACAATATATCCCTCTGTAGGCTGTTGAGAGAATAACTTATGTAAGGCTTTTAGTACAGTGCCTGGCACATAGTAAGCACTCAATAAATGTCATTTGTGATTTTTCTCATTGTCTGTCATCAAAATTCTCTGTAGAAAAAGGGACTTGAATTATTCACAGTGCTTCAGTGACCCAAATTGCTCTGTGTGCCTCCCTGTGTTGGCAGCTCTCCTCATCCACTGTAAGAGTTTAATCTCCTCATGGGAGGGGGTACACCTGCCAGGCCCCTCTGATGTGGGAGTGAGGAGTGTTGGCCTAGATTCTTTCAAAGTGAGGTAGCAAGGAGCCTGTATGCGGTTGAAAAGCAATAGTGTCCAGTGTTTAGTGGGGGTGCTGACGACCTGTAAGCCTGGTGGGAGGGATGTGGGACAAGAGGGGATATAAGGAGAGGTGGATTTTCAAGGGCCTTATTTCCTGACCAAAAAAAAGGAATACAAGGAAAGAGATTTCCCAAACCTTTTGGGAAGAAGACAGCTAAGGAGAGGCTCTCAATCCTCACCTGCACTATCTGGATTGAGAGGATTCTACTCCACTGTTTGATTTATTGATATCTCAATATTCAGCACTGATGAATTCAAGGGGTGGATGACAATCTTCCCCTTGGTCTCAAGAGAGCATAAGAGCAATGACACTGCATGTTAATTAAAGGCACTTCTCATTTTTCCAGTGGAATGAGGTTTCTGACTTTTAAGGGCTCCAAGAGGGTGGCCATTTGGCTCCAGATAGAATGTGGAATTAGAATTAAATGAAAACCAAGTGGCAGGCCCAGATCAGCAAACTTTTGTTTACAAGCCCAGACCCTCTGTCTCAGCACAGTGCAACTACATTTCACTTCATTAAATGAATCTACCTCCTTCTCTGGCACACATGTGCAGACGGATAACGCCTCACCAACATACTCACACACAAACACGTGTATACTCCCACATGCACACACCCCCACAAGTACACACTCTTGGTTCATCTTGCAAGGGATGCACTATTTCTTGAGCAGCTTTTTGGAACTTTGTTTCACTGTTTCAAAGACCACAGAGAAAGGGGGTAGACAAGAGTTTTGGAGGAATTGTCTGAAGAAACTGCTGCAACCTTCTCCAGAATGAGCATCACTTCGTGGTCACTGCTACTAGCTGCATGGAGATTAGCATCTCTGGTCTTTCTCTCCTGCAGTCACTCTGGTAAGCTGCTTCTCTCTGGCATCAGTACTCCTGGATCCTGGCTAGGTATTTTCTCCCTGGGGTCCCGGAGGAAGGGGCCTTGGTAGAGCTAGGGTCATAAGCTTGTGGGGAAGCCCAGAAACTGCCCCTACACAAGGTGTCAGTGCTATGGTTGCCAATTTCCTAGGCGGCTGGCCAGATGTCATGGGGGTGCTGTGCTAACACCTCACAAACCTTTCAGTCAAGGGCCTATCTTTAAGTTAAGACATGGAACACATCCCTACAGACATGAGGATAAATCATATATCCAGTGAGTGGGAGAGCCGATTTCCAGGGCCACATGGGGGAAAAAAATGAGTCAAGCTGTGTGTGCTTGGCTCTGACAGCTCTTTTTCCTCTCTTGGTCAGGTGGAGAACAGCTGTGGGGACCTCCCAGAGAGCTACTGGCTGCTTCAACCAACATTAACTTCTAACTCTTTTCATGTAACTGCTGCAGAGCAGTGGTTCACATTACTGGCCCTCATTTAGTTTCTACTCATGAAGGAGTTTGCATCAATGAGTTTTCACCAATTAATAGCAAATGCAGAAAAATGAGGACCTTGGTGTGAATTTTTCAGAGAGCTAATTTAATATAGCAGAAGGAACTGTCTTTATTTCAAGACTGGGTTCTCCTTACCTTTTCAATAGTCCTTTCTCTTATGATTGTGATATTTAGTTAGAAGTTTAGTTAGATTTTATTCTTTAACATTCTTGGTTTCTTTTTTTTTGCCCAAATTAAGTTGGCAGCATGCTATCAATTGACTTAAATTTTATATATTTTTGGTGAAAGCCATCTTTGGGGAAATCATGATGTGGACTATTGGACAATATCTAGCTTAGCAGTTCACAAACTTGAGTGCATATCATAATCACCTGAGAGGTTTGTTAAAATAGAGATTGCCGGGTCCCCATTTCTGATTCAGAAGGGCTGAGAAAAAGGTCTGAGAATCTGCATTTCTAGTAAGTTGTCAGGTGATACTGCTACTGATGGTTGGGGACCACACTTAGAGAACCACTGACTAGGTGGGATAGGGAAGGTTTTCTGAACTCTGAAGAGAGGGCCCTTATCTACAGGCCCAGAAGCCCAGGAGCCCCCCATGGCAGGGATGTAGACAGACTGTCCCATACTATGCAGCAGTGAATTTCAGATTTCTTTCTGCCCCCATTAGGGAGGCAGAATATAGGCTGGGGAGACAGTTCTCCTATGAAAGAAGATGAGATTGCTTTTGGAACTAAATGACACTCCAAAGACCAGACTGTCCCATTTTTAAGCTGGAGGAAGAGAGAACGTTCCAGGATGTCTGCCTGAGATGTCAGCACAGAGTTTGAATGTGTCAGGAAATTTCCCACTCATGGGTTATTTTCACCTCTGATGGCCGTGAGCTGCAAGGAAGGCAGTCCAGATTTGACTTCCATGCGCCCTGGGGTGACAGGAGAGAAGGTTTGAGATTTGGGTAAGGATTCTGTCAGGGACATGCTTATCTGAACACTTCAGGGTCAAGGTGACTTTTAAAGGTTATTTAAAAGTGTTCTGATTGTTATCTCCCTCTACCTGGGATATTCTCTGAGGCTATGTTCACTTTATCTCATTTCTCTTCCAAATTAATTTATTACTCTTGCGTATTTCAATGTTTCCATAATACTTTGCTTAATTTGTTCAGTTAACACTGTCTAATAGTTTGATGTGAGACTAAAAGAATCTTCCCATTGCTGCCTCTTCAAAAACATGTATGTTAAAACATAAAATGCAGAAAACAAAATATGCATAATATATATTTTGAGGAATATTTAGCAAACAGTAGAATGTAATTGATCATACTTTTTCAAAGTGTCTGAGTTAATTCTTTCAAGTAAGCTAGCCAAAATTTAATCTATCATTAGTGCTGCATTATGAGTATTAGGTACACTAAACTGTAATGAATAGATGTGGTAGAAGTCAGACATGTAAGTTTGGTGAAATTATTGCAGGTCATCAGAAAAAGAAAATTGACAGAATCAGATTTATATTGTTTTTGCTCCTTGACACAGCACCTGGATATGTAATATAAAAAGTGAATGTTTGAACCCCAAGTTTATCTTTCAGGAATGATATCTCAGAGTCCCTTTCTTCCCTGTTTGGTTCCAAAGCCCAAATTCATCAAGGTCCTGTTCTTGACGTCTCAGGCCAAGACTTACAACAAGATGGGACAGGTTCAAAGGGTGTATTTAGGCTGATAATTTTGCTGCATAATATACTGTGACTGGCAAACAAATGAACAACCAAAACTCAGGCCCTTACATGGGAGAGCTACTTACGTTTGTCCTGCAAGGAATCATGGGGCACTTCTCCCTGAGGACTTTCTTCCAAGTCTCCATAATGCAGGACCTTGTGATTAGGTGAAAGCCGACAATACCAAAACTTGTCTAAGAAAGAAACACAAGTTTATAAGTGATTTTGGTTTTCAAAAATATCAGCATGGCTATTTCCTGACCCTCTTGCCTAGAGGAACAAGCAATTAATTTGATTTCGGGTCTTCATGAAGAACGAATTCTAGGGCCCTGGGCAGTAAGCCCCCTTTTGATTTTCAGGTTTAGTCATCACCTATCTTGCTTGGTGTACATTTGGTAACCATCAAATCCTTCAAGTTCAGTGGCGATAGATTTTACCAGGTGGCGGTTTCCAGAGGGCAGTTTGCCTGTATTTATAATCACCACAGGAACTATTCCTTATTCACTTAGGTCTGACAAAAGTGAGTGGGAAGAGAAAAAACAGATTTCCTGGAACTTTTCTGCTTCCACTTACCTGTCTGAGATTTTCAGGTTGTTGAGATAGTTGTGTACAAGGCCATATCTTAGTTGACACAACAAACTCCCCACTCCTGAAGCTACTACACACCAATGAATGAATGAATGGTTAAGACACTAGTGAAAGACATGTGGGGGGATTCATGAGGAAATCATCTAAATAATTCAGAGATTTGGCCAAAGAATGAGGATATTCACAACCATTCTCTCCAATTCCTAGAATGTAGTTCTCTGAATAGGCATGGCCAGGGCCTTAGGATCATTCTTATAAATAACTCCCTCAACTTGACTGCCTCAGTTTCCTACAAGTAGTAGGAAATTTTGAATAAGCCTGTGAGGCAGGGAGAAGGCAAAGAGCACTTTTTATAGGTAAGAAACTGGAATTGTGACAGCAATGTTTGTGTAGCTCTCAAGGCTCAGCTTAAATGCTGCCTCCCTGGAAGCCCTCTTTGACCACTGCAGCTGAAGCGTCTCTCCTCATCCTCTGAGCTACTCCAGCAACCTTTTTGTATCACCAATTCAGCTTGGACTGGCATTAATGTGCCCACATGTTAACCCTCTTCGTAGTCCCCATTCTCTGTCACAGATCCTAGCTAAGCATCTTGCCCTAGTGGATATATTATAAACAATTACTACTGATGGAAGAAGAGGGCTACAGCCCTGACAGTGTGGAGAAGTTGTGGTCTCTTTGATGACAGCAACTGTCTTCATAATTGCAATGTCCAAATCCCTTTGCATGGTGCCTGACACATAAAAGGTGCACAGTTGACACTGGCTAAGCTGATAAATGAAGACCCAGGGGGACTTGGACAAAACGCCTAAGGCATGAAGTGTCTATCACCTACAAGCCCCTTTGTACCATTATGCAGTTGGCACTTTCTGTGACCTTGATTAAGTCACCTCATTACTATGCCTGAAACACAAATTGTTTTGAAACCACTCTAATTAAAAAGTTCTCCATTACATTTTAAGAAAAGTAATTTTATATCTAAAGTTGCTTTCCCCACAAAAACATGTTTTAACTATGATTCTTTTAATAGAAAAAAACAGTTTTAAGAATGGGAGTAAAAGCTACACAATGAACAAAGAAAACGCCCAGTGTTGACCCACAAAAGGAAAATGGCTCTGTGATTCCTGTCTTTGAGAATTCCTGAGTGTAGTCAGAATGTGGCAACCCATAGGCTTAAAGGAATCTCAATTTGGATGGAAACATTTGATGAGGGGGAAAAGGTTATTTAATAGCTAGGAAAACATCTGGAATTGCTAAATTTTCAAAATTATGTTACATATACACCAAAATGGGTCATTTTTCTGGGAGAACATTTCAAAGGGAGAAAACAAAATCATTCCCCGAGTAATTTACAGCCATTTAGATTAGGCAAACATGCAATTATCATTTTTTTCCCCGAGGAGACTACATTTGGGAACTTGACTTGTAACTCATAATAGAAGTTGTGAATTCCAGAGGAAGAGGCCCTGCTTTCTGGGCATTCGTAGGGCTCTTCGGGAACTGGGGCGGGGGAGGGGGCCCATGGTCTGCATGGCTATGATGACCAGAAAGCCAGCTACAGAAATGTGCTATAAAGTTTTCCTTCCCCTGCTGCCTCTATGAGATTTATGACTAAGTGGGTGACTGAAGGGTGACAGAGGCTGAGAAGCAAGTCAGTGAAAGGTGTCACTTGGATGTGCTGGGATTTTTGTGCATAAGGTCTTAGCATGTGCTTTATAGGAATTTCTTGCTTCTTAAGCTGGGGTAAGTGGTAAGGGGTCAGTGGTGAGACTTGAAGCCAAATAGTCAATAGGGCACAACCAAAGAAGATCAAGTGTAATCAATAGATTTTGAGGGGAAGAAATTCTGAAATTTAACTGGTACAAACATATATCATGGAATAAATTGCAGAACTTATATTCACATGTAAGATACATTGATTTGTAAGACTTCAGAAATTTTTGCTGCATATACTTTTAGGGTAAATTTGTTTATTCAGTGAATATCTGCAGTGTCTACAAAGCACTCAGTACTCTATTAGGTGTAGCAAAAAAAAAAAATCATTAAACTGGAAGGCAGACATGAGAGAGACAGCTGAAGAACTCAAGGAAAAGCGGCTCTCTTGGTTCTTAATGGCAGCCAAGAGAAAGATGTTTCCCAGGACTGAGAGGGAGGAACAGGGACAAATCCGTAACTCTGGCAACACTACAGGGAAGAGTAGGAATGGGGGAGGTCTCCAATGCAGCACATTCTTACATTCATAAACTACTAGAGAAGCAGTGGCTGTTTATCAGAGTTTCAGGAGGCAGAACAACCACCTTCCTTGCAAAGTTGCTGTCAATGTTTGTTTAAATGACGTCCAAATGGCTACATGGAATTCTGCCATAACAATATCTGGTGCACAGCTGACAGAATTCCCTCCTTCCAGAAGCTTACATTCCTTTGACTTATATGATACCACCCTGCCCTGGGTTTCCCTCTTCCTCTGACTAATTCTTCTCTATGCTATACCAATTCCTCTTCCTCTGTCCGCTACTAAAATGGTAAAGAGCAAAAAGACCCGCATATCACTGATGGTAAGTGATGTGTTCAGCTCCTCATCAGATGGGAAGTCTGGGATGGATGACAAAATATTGGAAAAAGGGGATGGAGGCTGAGAGACTTGTCTCGACTCATCATCAAATGGGCCAAATACTCAGCCAGTATCATCCTCTGGGTAAAATCTGGAGTCCTTAGCTTTGGAAGGTTTAGAGGTTGGCGGTGTATTTCTGTCTTGATGGAGAACAGAGCTGCCAGATCCAACCAGCACAACACACCGGCATGTTGAGTGAGACAGTTTCAGTGGCAGCCACCAGCAGAAGTTTGATTTGCAGTTTCTTTTATAGCAAGAAAAATGTGTATTTTCCTTTCAAAACCCAGCATGATGTTACTGGTTCCTCAATCCCTCTGGGCAATGAAAAAGTGGATTGCGTCACTAAAAGCAATTAGCAAGAAGCAGTGAGAACATTATCAAAGATTGTTTACTAGCATTTAAGGAGAAAATAAGAGTTAATATGAGGTCTTCCAGTCAATTACGAACAAGAGTATGTTAATAGTTACCTCCTCATCTCCAAACTCAAAAATGGAAGATATGGAGACAATTTCATGTTTCAACTTTTTTCCTGTGTGTGTGTGTGTGTGTGTGTGTGTGTGTGTGTGTGTATCTGTATGTGTGTATGTGTGCATGCGTGAAGGATCAAAGGAAAAACCTGGCTTCAGAGTGACAAGTCTGGTAAGAAGGGCTGATTAAAGCTATTCCCAATGTCACACAGATTATTATGGAGCTAGTAAGCACTGTCAACTGTAATTTTTGCAGTGCTAGTCAATAGAACTTCCTGCAATGATAGAAATTCTCGAATCTGCTTTTTTCAACAGTAAGAAAACAAATTTAAAATTTTCTTTTATTTTAAATAACATAAATGGTCACGGGTAGCTATATCAGATAGTGCAGCTCATTGTCTGTCTTGATCATCTTGGCTGAAGACACGCTGGGGGCTGGCCACCAGGTCTTTAGGGGAGACCAGCACACTGAATAATGGCTACCACTGGTGAATGTGAAATGCTGGTCAGCTCAGAGAGGCACAGGGCACAGCAAGAACCAAATCCCAATCAACTACAGTGTGCCAAGCCTTCAGTGTATTCAGGAGAAGGTCTGCTTCCTATGTAAGGTTGAGCCTTCACAAGTCACACAACAGGAGGCACCCAGCAATGTGTTTAAAGGGAAATATTGTCTTTCAGGTGATGAGATCCAGTATTTTTCTGGTGCTCCAGTAAAAGGAAATAACAACTACAGAAACAGATGAAGGTCATTCTGCCTTTCAAATCTTCTTCGTGTCACTGGGCTTTCTTTAAAATGAGTTCCTCATATTTTGATTCAGAATTCTCCCTCACTGGACAGATGTTTACAGCACATGACACCAGAGTCCCCAAATACTTTCAAAGATGATTTGGTCTAACAGATGCCTTGAAGTCACACATGAGTTACACACTCAGCTCTGGCACTTATTAGCCATGGGGCCTTCACCTAATTATAAAAACTTGAAGAACTTCTGTTCTTCATTTATTAAGTAATGGTGATAATTAAATGAGGAAAACATATATAAAGTATCCATCCTGTATATTCTGCAAAGCTGGTTTTCATTAAATACCCGTGCCTTCCTGATCTTCTAGTCAGTGGTAGTCCCTCTCATCCACACTGTTGTTCCTTTACCTTTTGGGGACAATGATGATTTGTTATTCTGGTCTATTAGAAAGTGTTTGTTTTTTTTTTCAATATGCATTTTTGTCAGAATGAGTTATGATTAGGTTTAACAAAACATTAAGAGAAAATTTCAGTCAAGGATGGAGGAAGGAACAACCTGCTTCCACTCCAAAGTGTTACTGTGCCTGAATCCTCTGGTTCTAGGTCTTCTGAATTGGCCACAAAAGCAACATGAGGTCCACCGGCCTTGTTGGAAGAAGTAGGAGGCATACATTTTGCCCAGCCCTGAGTCCCAGGATAAGTCTGTCATGTAAGTACTTAGAGAAGGGATGCTGGTTAATGAAATAAGCAGTATCTTCAATAAGAGGTTTCATGCTATCATTTCTTGAAATGACTCTCCAATATTTAGCCCTGGACTCTTATTAAGACCATTCAATACAAGTGATTCTGAAAGACCATCATTTCTGAAATATAAGGAAAACAGGGAGCAGTTCTTAAGCCTATGGATTCTCATCAGGCAAATGATGCTCCTAACCCAGGCAACTTCTGGGGTTTCATCTTAATTCTCTCCTGCAGGAGTCCAGGGAACCAGAAGCAAGGACATTTCTGTGAAGGATTCTGCAACCAGAGCATAATACTCTGTGGTGGGGACAGAATGAAGAGACGCAGGTGTATGGGCTCCAGTGCCACCCTCCCTCCTATACTCTGAGGAACTACAAGCTAAAGTTCATAGCGTACATCATTAATGAATGTTTCGTAATCAGCAAGTACCACACTGACGGCTGTAGATGTATAATTTAATTTAACCCCTACAGTTAGCTGATGTAGGAACTAACATCATCCCCATATGAAAGAAGAAGAAAGAGGTACACAGATATTGAGCATGTGGTCCAGGGCTACCCAGCTAGTGGGTAGGGAACAGGGACTTCAATCCAGCTTATTGTATCTTATGTGATTTGCTGCCTTCCAGTTCTAATGTGGCCAGGATCCCAGCAACCCAGAACATGCCTGCCTCTGAATATGCAAGTAGCAGAGCTGCACATGAGACAGGTCAAACAATTGGAAAGTATCAACTCAGGGACCATTTAGCCAAACATGGTGCAGGCAAGGACTCTCTAATTGCTGCTCTGCTTTCCAGTTTTTGAGACTAAACACTCTTCCATATTCTCCTGTATAAAGTTAATTACTTAAATCTGCTCGTCTGTCTTCTCATCATTGTGGGACAAGTTTAAAGGAAGAGTGGCCCTTGCACCAGGACGGGGTGTGCCCACTCTTTAACCTGTGATGGTCTCTGGCAGGCAGCTGTCCACCTCAGTCTGAGATTTCATGTAAAAGAGCATCTTTCTCAAAGGGATTACAAATGTCAAGTTCTCATTAATCTGTGTAAATCTAAATAGAATGTTTTGATGGGGTGATAGGGAATCAATTTCATCACAGTTGGCTGTAGATCCCTATTTTTAAGCACAGGGTCAGTCACCAGATTTCAAATCCATTTACCAAATACCAAAAAGCCTTCCTTTCTGCACGCAGAAGGAAGACTTTGTATTAAACATAGATGGTCATGCTCCTAAGGGAGCTCAACTAGTAAATTTATAACCTAGATGCTAATTTTTTTGTTCACGAGGTAGTTCATTTTTAGGAAATTGGAAAAGTTTACAGATAAGGGATTAACATTTTTTAAACAAAAACCCCTGAAATTATTATATCAAGACTCAGAATTTTCTGATAGAACCTACCCATTTCAATCCAGGAAGAGAAGTTTCATGATAAAGCAGAATAGGAGGTTACACTTCTTCAGAAATGAAGTTCTAAAGGTGTCGAGCTGGGCATCAGAGGTGGCATGGTGGGATGTGTCTATCTGCCATTCCCATCCCTAAACTTCCAGGCCCTTTTGACCAATGTCAAGTAAATAAAAACTTTCTAAATCATCTTTATGGGGCAATATATCCTACACATTGATTTTTCCAAAGGCCAATGAAGACATCAGGGCATACAACTGACCCTGGCTACATGAGCTCCTAATCCCTCTAGTCCTCCCTTCCCTCTTCATAGAGGGAAGCTTGTGGCCTTGAGAGGTCACATGTCCTTCCCAAAGACACCTAGCTGGTTAACTATCAAGTTGAGAAGACTAGAATCAAGTCTACTCACTCCCAGATCACTGCTTTTTTCCTACACAATCTTCCAGAGTAATCATAGTTACCTTTTGTTGCTACTTTCCAAGAGCTACAATCATGATTGCCTTTCTTCCTCGCAATAACCTTAGGAGACAGGTATTGTTATCCTCATTTTGGTCAGGGAAACTGCCCAAGGTCACACAATGAGAAAGGTGTAGAGGCAAGACTGCACCCACAACATCCGGCCCTGGGGCTCCTGTCCTTGCCACTGTGCCACACTGTCTTCTTGGAACGCCATGTACTCTGGCATGATGCCCAGTGCAAGGAATGCAATGAGAGAAGAGGGGACAAACTCACCCGTCAGTGGCCAATGGGAGAGAGGAGTTCCCTCTTACCCTTACTAATGTGAGCTTTTCTCTGTAACTCATCCTTTACTATTCTTACCATTGTCCTCTCCTGAGGCTCAGCTTGAAGCTTCCTGTCAGGGCTTCCTATCCTCTGTGAATAATCTGCTTTTTCATTCCTCAGGAAGTTCTGCCTCTGGAAGTTCCTCATGCGATCTTTAATGGTAACATGTGAAGTACTTCCAATTTACTGAATATTCAGCACATAGAAAGAAGTTAAAGTAAATGGCCAGGAGGATGGGCTCAGCTCACACACAAAATGATTTTTGTCACTGGTGGGTGGGCTCTGTGTCTGGTGATCAGGGCATCTATCAGGTTTCCAAATAGCTGTCCAAGTTTCTCCCAGGCCATAACTGATGTCTGTTCTTTGTACAGTTGCTAAGGCCTATGCTTGCTCCTGGGCCTCCCTCAATCTCTTCACCTCTCCTCAAACCTTATTTTTCAGTTTTGCGTTCTGGTTTTTGCTTCTAGGACAGTTTGATAAGAATATTCTGATTTGCAATCAGCACCGTGTCAAGAAAGGAAGAAAACAATCAAGGATTCTCTATTTGCTCAGCAAAGAAAAGTTGGACATGGTTCCCACCTGTTGGGGCTAGTATATTGACCCCCATTTGAATTTGACATTTTAAGGTTAGAGTTTATAGAGACACTTCAGAAATCTGTCTTGAAAAATCATGAAAACTGATTATATCCCATCTTAGTTCACTGTTACTTATATCCTCAAATAAAATGATTCTGACCTGGAAGAGAATCAGCATGGAGGATATGAGAATAAGGGCCATTCATAGAAAAGCTCCAAGATCAAACCCAGCAGTGGGTGCCAGTTCACCTAACACACAGTGAGCACGAAAAGGAAGGGCCCTGGAGCAGTGGCATGTGAATCCTTGCTTATCCATGACTTTGGACAAGTTACTTTATCCCTCAGTACCTCTGTTTCCTTATCTGTAAACTGGGCATAATCCTAGTAGCTACTTCCTAGGGTTATTGTGAGGCAAAATGTACTAATATAAGTAAAATTTTGGAAGAAGCGCCTGGTGGACTCACAATACATGCTAGCTGTTGCTGACACCACCACTGGGAATACTTTGATTCTCCCTGGATATGCACAGGAGCCAGAACGTTCTAGCTCCAAGGACCATGCTGCATGGCTGATCCTTAACCAACACCAACCCCTGTGATTCTCCAGAAAGCAGGCCACTGTTTACCCTACTCAAATTTTGAGTGCCCCCAGAAACAATACCTTGCCTCCGCCGGGCATTTAGTTTCCTAAAGCAGGTCCCTTCCACGAGGCGGTTCAGGCGCTGTTGTTTGATCAGCTCTAAGATTTCTGGCTGGATCTTCTCCTTTAGTTCCCTGTTAGAGAATAAACACATATTCCATAGCATGCCTTGAAAAACAGAGCTTGGTTGGGTGGGGATCACAGGCAGATCGGCAGGGAAGAATGAGCACATCTTTTCATGAACATCCCAATATCTCCCAAGTTGGTGCGCTACAGAATCGCTTTGTAAGCATCACTGGCCAGGGTTATCTGTTACAATAACACTATAGATTCCCTGACATTTACAGAATATCCACAAAAGCACTAGCCACTTCAGTGACATTTTTCAAGATCAAAGCGTCCTGAGAAACTTCGTCTTGTATTTTATAAAGCCACAAATACAAATGTATGCAAAAATCCATTGAGATCTGCCAAGACAATAAATCCTTAGTCATTTTTTCTTCCCTTGCTGCAAGTAAACTCCTGGAATACATTTGTAATTGAACCAAACAGGAATATTGGTGGACCATGCAATTACCATTCCACAGCAAGCACTGTATCACGGGTAAACCACAGGACTCACTTTTTGCATTTGAATCCATCGCTTGCAAATGGGAACAACACTGTCCCAGATTCTAGTCCACAGAGATTGATATAATGATGGGATAAATTAAAGACTATTTGCATCTTGTCTCAGGCTAATATAATATAATTTAGTTTGAGAGGTACTATGCTGCAAAGATAGCATGATAGAGTGGAATGGTTTTCAAATCTATTTTTTCTTTTCTTTTCTTTTTTAGAGCAGAGAAAATTTTATGTAGCACCCTAGCACTTGAGTTTAGTTAGGCTAGGGTTGTTCTAGTTGAAGCTGGACATGGAGATCCGAAGCCCACCCCTCAGAGGACTGTTACAGGCATTGGTGAGAACACAGACCTAGAAGTCAGAAAACTAGAGTTTCAGTGTAGGCTCTGCCTGTGGCTAGCTGGTCATGTACTTCATCTAAGTCTCAGTTTCTTTATCTGTAAAATGGGGATAAGAATCTTTCCTGGGAAACTGCTGGGACTCTCAAAGGAGACTGTGAGTATAAGTCTCTATTAAACATTGGACAGGAATGTAAGACGTTATTGAATTTGTTTTGGTAATATGTTCCCTTTTTCTCAGTCCAAACACTCCATATGCCAGTATTACCCTGTAGCCAAGGCTTACATATTCATCAGCCTCTGCCTTAAATCTGGGCCTGACCTGACAGTGGACCGCAAGAAATCTTTTCTCACATGGAGTTCCATCCCTACACAGGAAAGGTACTCATGCTTGGTAAGCACCTGCTACAAGCCAGGAAGAATACATGAAATTTTAGTTCATTTAACCTCCATTCCCTCTCTCATTAAAAAAGCAAACAAACAATTGAAGATAGTTATTAATATCATCATTCTCATTTTACAGATGGGGAAATAGCTCTCAGAGGTTAAATACAGAATATGGACACAGACTCAAGTCCTGCTTCTATTTACTCATGAACAAAAGAGGGGAATGGTTACATAAAAGGATCTGGCCATCTAACAGGGCATTCTAATACTCCATTCATTTTTTGGAGGCGTACATGGCCTCAAATATTCTGTCACTTGATACTGTTCCAGCTAAACATCTATAAAGCATGTTATGGTAATTTGACCCTTATAACATAGATTGGAACATCTGTAAAACCTTCCTTGCCCAGGTCTCTTAGAATCTCATCTCAGGCTTTCAGATTGCTAAAACTATTTATCATCAGTATTCAGTTCTTGTGAAATGGTCTCAATAAACTGTAGCTTTGATAAACCCTGCACTGAATGGAGAAGAAGGTGAGGAACTGCCAGGGAGTCACACATGGCAATAAATCACTACTTCTCACTCCCAAGTCTGGGTGACTGGGCGGAGAGGAAGGAGACAACACTGGAGGATGGAGAAAACACGGGAGAATGAGATTTAGAATCTCATTAATTCTTAGGTTATAGATATATCTTTAAATGATAGTTTTGCTAGGCCAAGGTTGAATTATTAAAATGGAGAGAGGGATGCAGAGATGAAGTTCACAAGGAGGAAATAATTGAAAGAACTTCTGAATAAACTTAACTGATGCTGTATGACTTTTTAGCATAAGACCCAGAGGTGCTTGCAATGACATGCTTCATAATGGAACCATCTTCCGGTGATGCACTCTCAGAATAAGTGAGTCTGCTGCTATAAGAGTGACCCTTTTTGTTATGAACTCCAAAGGACTCCAAAGCATGATCAATGAGGGAAACAGGACAGCTTTTTTTTTTTTTTCAATAAATTTCTTCCTTTCCTTGCAAATGGACCCAAGAGCTATAAAATTCACACATATAGGTAAACCCGACAACATGCTTCTGTGGCTGAGATTTGACCACTGGGGTAAGCTAAGTAATAACACCGTGGACTATATGTAGGTTTTGAAATTCTCAGTTTAGAGTCAATGAGAGTCATGGGTTCACTGGCTGTGCTCTGACAGATATCTTTCTCATTCTATCCAAAGGCCTTATAGATAAATAAAAGGAAAGAGATTAAAGAAGTGAGGATTTAAAGAGTATATGAAGAGTAATTCAAAGTCTAGCACTGTTTCTGGAAAACAGTTTCAAGTCCAGGCTCAGTGAGGCCACTGCCTACACAGAAGGCCACCAGTACCATTAAACCGCTGAGATTCCCTCTTTGACTTGGGCTCTGTTCTATTGAGCAACTACTTGCTGTCCATTTCAGAACAGAGACTGGCAAACTTATTTTCTGTAAAGCGCCATAAAGTAAGTACTTCAGGCTTTGTGAGCCATGTGGTCCATGTCTGTCTCAACTGCTCAGCTCTGCCATGGTAGAGTGAAAGCAGCCATTGATAGTATGTAAACAAATGAGTATGGCTGTATTCCAATAAAACTTTATTTATAAAAACAGGTAGTGGGCCATAGCTTGCCAAAGGGCACTGTGAACACTTTGGGCTGAGTGATAGTGTCAGTTGTGTGTTTCTGCCTCAACACTGGAAGGCCTCAGGGCTCAGTCCTTGGACCTTCTCTACATCTTGTATTATAGATTCAAGTCTTTAATCTTCAAGTCTTATATCAACATTATGCTGACAACTCCTAAATTTCTATTTCCAACCAAGACCTTTCTGCTGAACTCCAAACTCACTTGTCTAACGGCCCACTTGGATGTCTCCTAGCTTGACAGATGCAAAGCTGAGCTCCTGATCCTCTTATCCAGACTTGCTCTACTCACCTTGTCCTTTAGCTGCTCATGCCCCAAACCTTGAATTCACCCTTGACTTCTCTCTTTCTCTTACACCCCATATCTAATCAGTCAGGAAATACTATTGACTCTTACCTGCAAAATATGTCTAATTTTTAGTATACTATGATCACTTCTCATCACCTCTTTTTTTCTTTTTTTTTTAAGTTGGAGTCTCACTCTGTCACCCAGACTGGAGTGCAGTGGCTGCTCCCGGCCACCGCAGCCTCGACTTGCTGGGCTCCAGTGATCCTTCCGCCTCAGCCTTCCCTCATCACCTCTTGCTTAGATTATTGAAATAGCTTTTTACTGATATCTCTGCTTCTAAAAAATTGCTTCCTTAGAGTCTATTCCCAATACAGTGTCCAGAACAATTATTTAAAGACCCAAGTCAGACCACATCTGTCCTCTGATCAGAAACTCCCTATGGCCCACCAACAAGGCCTTGTGTAATGAGGCTCCTGGCTACTCTTCTGGTTTCATCTTTAAAAAAAAATTTTTTTTTTAAGATGTGGGGTACAATTCAGGGTTAGGTATACACATGTTCGTTATGCAGGTACCCTTGTTATTGAGGTGTGCCCCTCCCTCCTCTCTCCCCTGACAGTTTCCCACTACTGCCATTCCCTTTCTTGTAGTATTATGATATTTGTTCAAGGTCCACTTACGAGCGAAAACATACGGTATTCTCTTCTTTGTTTCTGTGATAGATCACTGAGTATGATAGACTAAATCCATCCAAGTTGCTGCGAAGTCCCTATATTTGTCTTTCTTTATGGTTGTATAATATTCCATTGTGTATATGTACCACATTTTTTAATGCAGTTCAGCTTCAATGGACAGCATGGTTGGTTCCAATCTTCTATGCTCTCTTCCTAGATTATTCTGCTCCAGTCATACTGGCCTCCTTGTGATCCACTGAACCTGCAGACCTGCTCTGATCTCAGGGCCTTTGCACTGGTGGTTCTCTCTGTCTGGAATATTCTTCTCCCAATACCCACATGGCCTGCTCCCTTAATCCCTTACACATCTTTACTCAAATGTCACCATTCTAATTAGAGAGCTCTACTCTAATCACCCTACTTAAAACTGCAAGCTCTCTGTTACTCTTATCTTTCTTTGTGTCTCCATTGCAGGTATTCCCTCTTAACACACTATCATCTAATTCACCATGTGTATTGCCTGTTTTCTCCCTATTAAATGTAATCACCACGGGGGTGAGGACTGTGTCTGTGTCTTCACTTCTGAATCGCCAACAACAAAGAACAGTGTTTGGTACATGGCAGGCACTCAGGAAATATTTGTCAAGTATTTGAACACTGAACAATGTATAACTGACCAGACTGCCCTACTTGCATTGATTATGAGCAAGCTTTGAGCCAAGTGTGTGGCTGATCTTTAGTGAGGATACAGTTTGGCAGGGTAGCTGTCAGCTTTATTTTTGGCTGTTTGTTTTTGCTTTCTCACCTATTTCCACTGCACTTTTTAACATGAGGTGAGGCATAAACAAATACATTCATAGTGTCAGTTTTACCATTTATATATAAACAGTATCACAACTTGTTTAATTCTGGTTACTGGCTGATAATAAGAGTGACTATTTCTTTGACTGGATATTATCTGCCAGGCACATGCTAAGTGCTTTTCATGTATTACTTTGTTGAATCCTCATGACAATCAGTGATGCAGGCACATGTAATATCTTCATTTTTAGACATGAGAAAAGCAGGCTTGGAATGGGTTATGTAACTTGCCTAAAGAGTCATATTTGTAAATGACGTCAGGTTGGTCTGTTAGCAACCCAGGTCTGGGTTTCATACATTTTACTTCCCTGTTTCCCTGACATTTGTTCTTGAATCTCCCTTCCCCTCCAACATAGTGTTAAGTGGTCTATTTTTGGACTGTTCAAGCTTTTTATATCCATTAACTTGGATTAATTGTGTGGATGGACTTATCTTCCCTGGTAAGTCACACTAAGCAGGAAATAACAAATGCATCCTCTTTGAAATAACTAATCAAAAGCTAAGAAATAAAACAGAGCTCCTTTAACCCAGTAAATATATATTCCCCCAAAACATTTGTTCACACTGGGTTTATATTTATCTTTTTAGAAAACATAAATGTCTTATAACAATAGGGAATGTGGCTCAAGGGGTCTGTATGAAGCCGAGGTCTGTCACTATGCTATGTACAGCACACACAGAGGCAGGAGGGTGGCCTGATCGCCAGTGGGGCTCCCCACTGGCGATCAGGCCCCAGATAAGTTGCTGTCCCTGTCTGCAAAATGAAAAACTTTGAACTGGATGGGCTTGTGGGTAATTTAAGATCTAAAATTCTGGTATTTGATCCTAGCCCTCAAGCTTGGATTAGATGCATCTCCTATGTGCTCTTTCTTGCTTCCTGTAACCAAGCACTGAGCCCAGTCTGTGGTAACTCCGAG